>NW_019174723.1:5742442-5787788 GCF_002260705.1 Seriola dumerili | reverse complement strand
TGCACGCACGCACGCACGCACGCACACACCTCGGAAATTTTTAACAAGCTACACTTATAAGTTGATAAATTTCTGCTGTTGTTAAGGGTCTTGAAAACCTTCTGGTGACCAGCTGGACAAGTTCCTGTGAGCTTTAATAAACAGATGAAGAAGCAGCAACTAAAACACCCCGACTCTTACCTCCAGCGCCTGGAAGATCGCCCTGCGGTAGGAGGCCAGCTTGGTGTACGAAGCCTGGCTGAAGAACTTGGGGAAGGCAGTAATGGAGTCCAGTTTGTCTGCTGAAACCTGGGGACAAAAAACATGGCATCAGACAGAAGGACCACATGTATAACCATGATTCACTTCCCTTCCCTCCCTGCCTCAGTCTGTCTGTTTTTCTTTCCCTCCTCACCTCAGAGAATTTGCCGTCTCCAAACCACTGCAGCCACCTCATGCCGTGGCTGGCCTGCCGTTTTCCGGTGGCGCGCCATGTCACCACGATGCCGGGCCACCAGGAAAATCCCTTGATCTTTCCCCACACCAGCTCGCCGATGCCAAAACCTTTGTTGTCCTGGATGTGGGAGGAAGAGAGAGAGAGAGAGAGGATAAGGTCACATCTTGTCCATCACTACTTTACCAAAGCAAAAAGACTCTTATTATTCCTGAAGTAAAGAAAGACAGAAACGTGGAATCATAGTGATTTGAGATTTTTTGGAAAACTCTTCCTAACGCTGCAGGTGCAGAGAGCAGAGGAGAGAAAACAGTACACTTTGGCAGAAATATCTTGTCTTGCTGACAAGGAGGAGGAAGAACAAGGAAGACAAATGGTTTGACATGATGACAGAAATCTGTAATGATATCTGTATTGTGCAAAAGCTGAAAAACCCCCTATTTCAGTTCTAGTAAAGACACAGAAAATGAAGGAAAGATTAGAAGAGCGAGCTGAAAACAATACTCTGGACATATTAGTTTGCTGATGCCAAAAACTTTTCTTGTCTTGAACAAAGAAAGAAGGAAAAGAAGGAGGGGAAAAAACTCCTGATAAAAAGAAACTTGTCAACTTTCTCCTGTAACCACGACTAAAACTGCGGATCAGGAAAGGAAAAGGGGGAAAGGAAGAAATCCTCAACATTGGTGTTAAAACCCACTGAGCAGATAAATGCAAAGGTTGAAGGGTGAATGAACAGAGAGAAAAAAACTAATATAAACTGTAAAAAAACAAAAAAACAAAAAAAAAAACATGTTTTCTCAGAAAAAGAGGATGACTCAATAGGTTTGGGTTGATATACAATAATATCACAATATTCCCCCGATATGCAATATTTTTCATAATATCAAATTTTTTTCCTGCAGAGTACGACCCTCATTTCACTGCTTTGCTTACTGTATATTGTGCCTTATATATTTAAAACAACTTAAACATTAAATACAAATAATAATTATATAGGATAACATCATGTATTGCGATATCGACCAAGCCTATCACTGACTGAGAACATCAACTCACTGTTTACCTCCTCAACAGTCAATGCGGAGGAAAGAGTTTCCCTTAATGGATCAATAAATTATCTGATTTTAATTACGATTAAATGTCTGAATCTTAAAAGCATGACAAACATTAACTTGAGAGTATTTGTCCACCTTGGCATCACTCTACACCTGCCTGCAAATATCTGTGCACTCTGATTTCCTTGTTTGCTCAGGTGTTTTCTTTGTTTCTGCTGTTTGTTTTGCACTTTGGCCTCTTTGTGAGCAGAAAACTTCCAACATCCCTGATAATGCCATAATTGACCCATTTTTCTTTCTCCCTTTCTCTCTTTTGAAAGTTACGTGAGCTGGTTTACGAGCAGGTGGGAGTTCTATGCATGCAAACAAATCCCGGCAGAGCCCGGGGCCATGTGATTCCTCAGTCCGTCTTAAGAAGAGAAAACCCATTAGGCTTTGTAATGGAGTCTGACTCCACTAAAGGATGCCACGCTCCACTGAGTCCAGGCAGGACCCAGTGAACACACACACACAGACGCACGAGACGCATCGACATGCACAAGAAGCACACATGAAGGGAGGCGGCGTGCACGCAGCGGAAAACACAGACACACAGTGTAGAGACATGCACAGGACGACATGCATGATGACCTGAGTGTGTCTCCAAACACACACACAGACACACACACACACAGACACACACACACACACACAGAGGCCCTGCTGTGCAGACTGGTGGTCGTCATGACCTGAATGAAACTATTGATACTAAGCAAACACGGCCAGACTCTGTGTGTGTGTGTGTGTGTGTGTGTGTGTGTGTGTGGCCACCTGCACTAACACAAGGCCAGGTGGAGGAGGTTCTGTGGTCTGCGAGGGGAGTTACCCTCCTCTTTCTGTTGCTGCCAAACCTCCCACTTCCCACTTCCCCTTTTTAAATATTCTCTCTCCTGCAGCTTTTCCTTTCCTCTCCCTCTCCTCCTCCTTCACGCTTTTCCTTCTCCTCATCACAGATACTCTCTGACCTCTGCAGCTCACTTCTACACTTTTACAGTATTTAATCAACCTTGCAGATTAACCCTGGTGTGTTTTGATCTCTTCACACATTGACAAATTATGAAACATGAAACATTTTAGGATCCATATCACTGCAACAGCTGCTGATACAGAATCGGTTCAGACTTGTGGCGTTTCCCTCAGAAAAAGGTGCAGCTCCAGACCTTAGTTTCCCTTTAGTATGCCAAAAAAGGCAAGGCAAATTTTTTTTTTTAAAAACCCCCAAAAGCTATAAAAACTACTGTAACTTTGCTTCAGTTTCTCTTCTTCTCATTTTGACTTTTTGGGTGTAAAATTTAAGAGAAGAACCTTTCAAACGAGACCTTCTGTAGATGCTGAGATATCTTTACATCAGTAATGAAAGTCTGGTTTCGTCCAGGTCTCTTCCTTCATGCATCTGTGTCTCCCACACACACACACACACACACACACACACACACACACATCTTACATTGTACTCTGGCTGAGTTTCGGTGCTGGATAAGGTGCTGCTGCTCTGGGCCGAGTCTTTGGAGTCTTGTTCCATCAGCTCCAGACGGGGGGCCTCTGGAACCTCGCCGGACACGACCACGACTGTCCGAGGACCGCTGGCGCACTGACGGAGAGCAGGAGAGAAACTTTATTAGACTCAACAAACAGTTCGAGTAAAAGCAAAAGAGAGAAAGAAACACAGAAGCTAGATTTTAAAAACAAACACCGTTTCTAGATGAACTGCCGTGAGAGGGAAGGACGTGATCGAGTGTTGCAGGTTTTCACCAAATCATCACAATCAAAGTTCATTACACATTTGTGAAGAATCAACACTTCTGCATGGGACAAAAAAACACTGGTGTGTGTGTGTGTGTGTGTGAATGTTTATTTTATTTACCAGTAACATGCTGTGCTCCTGTTTGCGGTTCTGTCTGCGAGGTTTGGTGTTGGTGTGCGGCGACAGACCGGCCTGGAAGATGGTCCTTGGTCGAGGTCTCTGTCTCAAACCCAGCTCCGACGGTCCTGAGGCCTTTTCCTGCACACACACACACACACACACACACACACACACACACACACACACACACACAAATGGATTAAATATAACATGTACACTCCCCACAAAGACGATTTATTGACGACAGGAACAGGTGCGTGTGTGCAGTCGTACCTCGCTGTAGGAGTCCCAGGTACTCTCCTCCTCCTCTGACCTCTTCCTGCTCCTTTTCCTGCTTTCGCTTGAACACTGATTATCATCTATAGAGAGAGGAGAGAGGGAGAGAGAGAGAGAGAGAGAGGGAGAGAGAGAGAGAGAGGGAGGGAGACAGAGAGAGGGAGAGAGAGAGAGAGAGAGAGACAGAGAGAGGGGGAGAGAGAGGGAGAGAGAGAGGGAGAGAGAGGGAGAGAGGGAGAGAGAGAGGGAGAGAGAGACATGGACAGACGGTGAGACAGATGGCAGAAAAGAAACTCAATATTTTCATGCGGCAGGTCAATGTTCCAACCAGGGATGGAACGGTGGAAAGACCAGACTGAAACTAGGACGAAGGTGAAGTGTCTGTTGATGTTCATGAAAGGATCTGACACAAAATATTAAATATGAAGACTTTATTAAAAGTTAACATGTCTCATATTGGTTTCCTAAAACTTTGGGAAAAGAACTCCTTGGCACTAGAGTATTAGAAAATAATAACAGTAATAACTACAGAAAAAAATAAAGTCAAGAGGACACTTCACCGCTGTGTCAATGTGTGTATGTGTGTGTGTGTATGTGTGTGTGTGTGTGTGTGTGTGTGTGTGTGTGTGTGTGTGTATGTGTGTGTGTGTTACCTTGAGGTGAGGCAGCATCTCCGTTCTGTTTGGGGCTAAAGGGGGAGGGCGGTTCGGCCGCAGTCAAAGGGCTGTTCTCATTGGTCAGTTCCACGCCGCTGTCGTTCTCCGATAGGCCCTCAGCCGGAGATGTGTCCCCGTTGACCGCCGCCTGAGGACAGAGGGAGAGGAGCGTCGGGGGAAGGTGATTTAGACACGTGAACCGGGTGTGACCAGGTGATCGATCAGAGTCCTGAGTGCTGAAGGAGCTCAGGTGATCAGACTGATGAAGTGATGTGAGGAGCAGAGAGGACGGAAACCAAAGACTGGAAATTAATAGTAAGAGCAGATATTGATTCTATAGACAAAATAATTTCACAAATTTTTAATTCATTTTAATTGATCCGTTTCAATCATGCTTTGCAATTTTCTTTTTTAAATTGCTGTTTAATAGAAGAGGAAGTTTCTATCAGATGCATCTGGTTCCAAAGATAAAAGCCCTGTTGATTTGCTCCAAGACAATCTTAGCTGACTGACAGTTTGGACATTTCGAAACTTCAGAAAGTATTTCATTAATAAAGATTCAAACTCAAAAACTTAAAATTGTTGTTGTTAAACTGATTTTACAAACTGCAACTTCAATGTTTTCACGTCCAGATTCTGGATTAACGACCCGTTTCTAATCCATAGAAATTCAAATTGTATCATCACGGCGGAGCCTCTGCTGTGTTTCCAATTTGAGACGAATTTGAAATGGGAATTTATTTTATATGAACCCCGGACATGTAGCAACAACTTCGCAGAAGCTAGCGAAGAACAAAAGGATTATCAATACATCAGTCAGATTCAGACCAAGGCTTGGAGTCAAACAGGAAGTGTTGCCAAAGATGACACACCTGCACCTCCACACGAGCTTTCATCTGCCAGCCCACCCAGAGCTGAGGATGGTGACGTTGCGTTTGATGTGTTGGCTGAAGGCAGAGAGCTGACATCAACGCTCAACATTCCCAAAGCCTCGGATAAAGACCGTCTGTGTGTCCATGACGTATTAGTCCACAATGTCACTGCTGTTTAACCGTCACATATTCCTGTAATTCAGTCATCGTCAGCAACATGCACAACGCTGAACTGAGTGTGAAGCCAACGTGGTGCTAAACATCCTAAATCTTTTTAATCCCCAAAGCACAGTGGATTCTTACTTTGCCGGAAACTTTTGACATGCACGTGTTTGTGTAACTTTTATGAAACGAGATGATCGATATTTTAACCAAGCATTAAGTTCAAGCTACGTCTTGCAAGCAGGAAACAAAAGGAAGCATGACTAACATCGGAAAAACTAAGATGTGTTGACCAAATGTGTTGATCAAACAAGACAAATGAGCTCAAAGCTAAAGCATCAATATCTGCTGCTGCACGGAGCCGGAGCCTCCCTTCCCTCCAGGCCATATTTTTAATTATGAAACGTATTCTTGCCCTGCACACGTCAAGACGCAGAAAAAGGTGCAAAGATTATAAAACCAAACAGTAACAACAGAGCCAGCACATTTAAACAAATTCACATGTCCGAGACCAGCGGGGGCGCGCGCACGTCCGACGGCACCTGAAGTAAACGCTACACAAACCGCACAAGAACAACACAGCGGATGATGAATCTGTGAGGCTTTAGCTGCCAGTGAGTCATGTGTGTAGAATGAAGCGGGCTGTTTGCCAGAGGGATCAGAGAGCGGGCAGGAAACCTCTCTGCATTGCCTCATCTCTCCTCCACCGCGAGAGCCGGCCGCTCAGCTCAGCTCTGTCTGGACTTGAACCTGAAACATCCCACTTACAGTAGTGATTCCACCTAATCCCCCCCTCTCTGCACGCTCGGATTAGAAGATGACTCAACACAAAGGACACATAGATACTAATGTGTTTAGGTAACACCTAGGGAGATTTATGTGTGCGTGCATGTGCTTATGATGTACGCATGCTTACATATATGGTGTGTGTATGTAGGTGCCTATGTGGACAATACAGAGAAAACCAGCAAAGGCAACATGCATGCAATGCACAAATGTTGGCGCTCAAGGATGAACACAGTGAGTTTTAGTGATTGAGAGTGAACATCACATTTGTTTTGCATCTTTAAGACGGATGAAAACTGTGACAGGTTGAAATGTGGGTCCCATGTTGTATAAAAGTAGATGTTCATGTGTACTTTGGTTATAAAGCAGGTCTATGTTCTGTATTAATACTGTGAAAGTATCAAATCGCTCAGTCCACAGAGAAATGCACACAGCCTGTGTTCAGAAACTGAGCCTTAAAATGAGCCGTCAGGACTTCCTGTAACTTGTGATGTCACAACAAAGCAGTCATCGCTCTCAGCAAGAGATCTCTCCAAAAACAGTCAGCCAATCAGAAGAGATGCTCAGAGCCTCCTCTCTTCTGATTGGCTCACCGACCTGCTGTTACAAGAGCTCCAGAGAGAGGCCTGAGAGAGGGGAAGTAAAACTACATTGAGATGGTTTTTGGCCACAAATATATCTTGTTATGGATCAATACCTCAAATAAAACACAGGAAAAGTGTAAATATGGACTTTTAATGCGTTGAGTTTGAGTCAGAGGAGAGAGAGAGCAGCAGCTCTGAGGCAGTAACTGTGAGGCAGATGGAAAATTGTGAGACTGTGCTGACTTTTAACGCAGATCTCAGCTACGCATATCTGAGGCTGTTTGTGATTGTTCAACGTCATAAAACAGGGAACGCATGTGGTGTGCGTGTGAGTGTTTTTCAATGCCAAATTTCCCCTATAACAAATGAACTCAGTGAACTTGTGCATAGAGCGTGTGTTCAAGATGGTTAAAGAGTGAGAGCTGCTGCTGCTGCTGCTGCTGCTGCTGCTGCCAGGGGTGAGGAAGGGAAGAGAGAGAGGCTGAGGTAAGCCGATGTTAGCCGCTGTATCTGAGCTGAAGTCACCCACGTGCGTTACACCTGAGAGCCGAGTGCCTTCCTGTCATAGTTCAGGAAGAGATGAGAGGGGGTGGAGAGAGATTCGGTGTGAACAGGCTCAGGGTGAGGGAGCTGTGGAGGTGAACAGAGGTGAGGAGTGAAGAATGTTTGGTTAACAGAGAGAGAGAGTGATGACAGAGACAGAGAGGCAGCTCTGGAGCACAGGAGCAGCTGCTGTAAGAACCAGCACAGATGTTTATACTGCGTTACCACTACTGTGCAAACTAGTGATCTGTCTGGACAGATGGACGGAGCGACAGGGGAACATGGAGGTTTCAGACGGGATTCAGCACATTTTGTTTTATTTATCTGAGGAATCTCAACAGTCTGGGGCTGTATTCTCAATTAATCTGCTGGTTAATTAATGGTTTGGTCCATAAAACATCAGAAAACAGTGAATGATGACTATAACACCAAGTGACCAACAATCAAAAACCCCAAAATATTCAATATACTATAATATGAGACCGAGAAAAAGCAGCATTTTCTCCCATCTGAGAAGCTGAAACCAGCAGATGTTTGGTGCTTATGCTTGAGATTGAGAGAAAATAGCTGCTGAAAAATATTCTTACAATTAACTAAACAGCTAATTGTTGCCGCTCTCGTGTGTTGCTCTCCGCCCATTCATTATCCATTTAATTTGCTGCTTTAATTACAGATGTTCAGTCTATAAAAGCTGCACATGAGCCTCAAGATGAACCTTAAACTTGATGAACGACCACCGATTCTGCTCTTAACTGAAAAGTGAAATCACCCCTCCTCCCTCGTGTGTCCTCTGTGATGAAGACTCACAGCTGGGAGCAATCTGCACCCCTGCTGCACAGCTGTAACTTCAGAGGCCTTGGCCGCCGCAGCGCGCTCCTCCGTCACTAACTAACACATCATGACATAAAATATGACATAATGGGAGACAGACTGACCCTGAGGCTCATTTTAGCAGTTTCGTGTTTCACATTCATTTATTTACACCTGGCAGCTGCCCAGTAAAACCACAGAGGTCTGACACCGACTCTGCTGATGTCTGCGCTGCAGCGACCACATGCAATCACTCAAACTAGGAGCAGATAATGTCCAAGGAAACCTGTAGAAAATTAAATTATGCATAGCTACTGTAGCGTGTCCACTCTGCTCCAACACCTTCTCTCCCATGTCAACAAAACATAAATAAAAAATGATAATTATGTCATAAATAATTGCTTAAGGGAATCAAGTTCTACTTCAACCTTTTGGTTCTGTTTGCTAATATATTCTCGCTTCTCACCACATTTTGCCTCGAGAGTTAAACTATAAGCAATCACATATCAGTGTGGGACACTGGGTCATCCCGCTCTACTCAAACACAAACTGCTGATCCTAGTTCAGTAACTCGACTGCTACTCAACTCGTATGTGCAGCAGCAGCATGAGGGGAGTGGTGACAGACACACACATTCACACCTGGGAGCTGATCATTACAACAGCTGTCTGCAAGTGTGTGTGTTTTCTGAAGCTAAAGGACACACACACACACACACACACACACACACACACACACACACACACACACACACACACACACACACACCTACCTAACTTCAGCTTTAACTCATCCTCCTCCCTCTACTTCTAAGAACTCTCCTGTTACCGTCCTCCTTTGGTTTGTGACACAGCTACACGGTGAGTGAGCAACAGGAAGACAAACACACAGCAGATGATTTTCATTTCAAACACTTGACTCACACTCAGCTGTTTGTCATGTCATCAGGATAAATTTGTTTCACTTTCTGCAAAAGCTAAAATATTTATGGAATTGTGTAGGACTGTAGAAAAGTTGCTAATGTTTTGGATTGAGCATATTTCATTTGCTCCACTTCATCTGATGCAACATTTTATTTTATTATTATTTTTTTACAGCAGTAAAAAAAAATCAACTTCAAATTCCTTTTGCACTGTTGAACAGAAACAAAACCTGGTTGCCCTCATTCACCTCATCCTAACTTTCTTCTCTCCCCTTCATCTATTATTTTCTCTTTTCAGCTCATTTGTGTTTAAGTCTCTCTCCCTCTCTCTCCCTCTCTCTCCCTCTCTCTCCCTCTCTCTCCACAAAACCAGAGCAGGTCTGCTTTTGTAGAAAGATGAGGAGGGAAAGCTGCTCCGAGTTCACAGAGAAAAGGAGCAGAAAAAGGGGTTTTTGTGGGGAGTGCAAATTATAATAAAAAGCACCAAAACATGACAAAGCTCCTGCCTGTAACTCTGCGAAATTCTTCTCTACAGTGTTTGTGAAATGCTAAACTGCTCTTTCCAGCTCCTCTGGTTTCGGACGGCAACCGAAAATGGGATTTGATGTCAGCCAGGTAGATGTGTAGACTATTATCATCAATATCTGCCCTCAGACGTCCGTCCGTCCGTCCGTCCGTCTGTCCGTCTGTCCGTCCGTCCCTCCCTCTCCTCCTCCTCCTCCTCCTCCTCCTCCTCCTGTTTGAGGCTGGCAGACATGAACTCGCCCAATGAAGCATTAAAGTAGCACAAATGATCCTTTTCCACTCCTCTGCCTCCCTTTGCTCTCTTTTATAGTACAAACATTACAACCACTACCACGACTATTAATTCTGCTACCACTCCCTCCGCTCGTATTGTTGCTATGGCGACTGTTGCTACCAAAAAGAGTCCTTCAAAAAATTAAGGAATAAAAATGTGACAAGTGTCTTTCGGACTCATGCATCCTGCACTCTATATAATTCTGTGTGTGTGTGTGCGTGTAGAGCCTTGCGCTTTGCAGATCTCACCAACCTACGTCTCTCACACTCTCTCTCTCACACACACACACACACACACACACACACACACACACACACACACACATTCCACAGTGCGCAACAGTCAGCCCCGGGGCGCTCTGACTGCGCTGTCAAAACATCTTAGCGAGGCCTAAATGATTAGAAGTGCAGGTCTGAGGCGAACGTCTGAAAACTCGGCGTGCAGTAAATCGTCACCTGAGGGGCTCCGAGGCTTCGAGGGTGTTATCTTTTGTTCACAAAGAATTGTGCAATAAAAAAATAAAAAAAAACTCCTGATATATGTTTCAATATTTGTGCCTGGGGTGAGTTTGTCAGAGCAGTTTTGCCTGCGATGCTGCAAGTCTCAACAAAAATGAGTTTAGTTTATTATTAAGTATAGTGGAAAGAAGCCTTGTGTGTAACATTAATGTTTTGTGACCAAGTGTATGCCTCAGATTTTCTTAGTGTTACACAATTTAAATAAAGCACAAAGGTGACTTGTCTTCTACTTTTTTCTTTAACCAATGCGGTCATACCCTCTGATTTGCATCAACACCAGATTGTTTCACTTTCAGTTCGTGTGTCTTCTTGCCTTACAGCCAACCTGTGGAGAAGAACTATAGAGCAGCAACATGACAACGATACAAATTCCCGACCACAGTTTCAAACAAGGTCACTGATCTCCAGGAGGCGATAATGTGCCGAGATGCACCAACAAAGACGGGGAAGAAGACCGCAAGCTGGTTGTAGCGGCTTCAGGAAACTAACTAAAAGCTGCTGAGAGGCGGAGGTTGGGCCTGGTTTGCTTTGTCTGACACTCTACTGCAAGATTCGCTGCCAGTCCAAAATATGTGAAAGAAAAAAAAAGTTGTTAACAAAGAAGATTGATTTATGATAACGAGCACAAAATTATAATCAAAATAACTACAGCGATCAAAAGATCCGTATAACTACAGCGATCCACTCACGCCCTCTCCACCACCAGGTGCTTATATCAACTACTAATATCCATGGCAACACCCATATCCATGTGACCGAACTCTCCATAATCACTGATCGCACAAAAATAAATGACATTAATAACTGATATCACAAACACTAATGAATAACAAGAGCAAACTATAAACCACAAAATTCATAAAAAAAAAAAAAGAGGAATCGACCTTGTAAGAAAATCTGACGGTGCAAATGTTTCAGGAGGAAGGAAATGCATTCATAACTTTGTTACAGTAACACTGAATGTAAATATAAACATTATTTATTTACAAGAAAACTCCAGAGGGAACCTTTAATCTGTGCCGTGGCTGACCAGGACCTGATCTCAGATGTGACCCCAGCCACAGAGGGCTGGGACCAGTCAGGACCGGACCACAACTGGACACACATCACGGAGGTATGTGTATTTCTTCACAGACTCTTGGATTGTGAAGTTCATAACAACCTGTAGCTGAATCATCACGTTTCATTCCCACCCAAACCAAACATTTTTTTTTTTTTTCCCATTTACCCACACACTCTGCTGACACATCATTTCTGCCGTCATCATGCTGCTGCTGCTCAAACTAAGAATGTGACTCACATGATCACCTCAGATTAAAGTTCTGCATCATAGTGGAATAACATGTAATTAACTATAATGTTTGGCAGCCGGTTTCATTTTGAATCCTAGTGCTAAGTTGGTCACGAGCGTCTTCTGCTGATTTTACTATGGAGGTGGGACAAAACCTACTCCATCCATCCAAAATCATCTTACACAAGCTCCACTTAGTAGCTCTTCCGGAGCTTTCAGTTATGTCACATGATCTCAGTTTGTCCACTGTGGTTTGAGCTCTGAGGTTGTGAAAGCTCGGGAAGAGTTACTAAAAAAGGACCGGGTGGTGAGTTTTTCTCGACTCGTCTGCAAGGTCAAGACTGAAGTTTGAACCTCGGCTGTCTGTGGTGATCCACATACATCCTCCATGTTTCCTTCATGTTGGCACCCTCACTGCTCACTGTTCACTCAAACTACGGGTCAAACTTTTGAAAAAAACAACGAAGACGATGGCAGACAAAGAGGAATCTATTAAAGTGTTCTTTACTGATGGAAACTATCTTCACTCCCGAAACAGGAAGTGCTCCGGATGAAAATCACCCGCTGGATCGTGTCACTTTAAGTGCAAACTTCAACGCATGATGTGAACAGCGATAAGTAACGACCCGCCTGCCGCCAAGCTGCCTAAACTTGAAGCGAATACCTCCGGACTGTGGTTGTCATATCACGCCTGATAAGATGGCAGCTAGGCCGGTTACCATGGAGACAGGCAAACAATAAACAGAGGACAAAGTGGTGACGATTAAGAGAAGATGAAGACAAATGAGGGAGAGGGAGGTGTGGGGGGGGTTTAAGGGAAGGAGAAAGAGGAGAAAAGAAAGAAAAGCAGATGGTGGAGGGAAGGAAGCGTCCCTCTCAGACGGAGTGATATATGAGACTGAAAGAGGAAGGAGTAGTAACGGACGACAAGTGTGTGTGCGTGTGTGTGTGCATGTGCCTGCAAGTTATGAAAGAGTGAAAGTGTGTGTGTGCGTGGGTACATGAGAATCAGTGAGTAAAAGTGTGTGTGAATTTGCTGCCTCCATCCTTCCATCTATCCCTTATTTCCTTTCTGTGTAGATGCAGCTGTGATGTGTATGTGTGTGTGTGTGTGTGTGTGTGTGTGTGTGTGTGTGTGTGTGTGTGTGTGTGTGTGTGTGTGTGGGTGTGTGTGTGTGTGGGTGTGTGTTTGTGTGTGTGTGTGTGTGTGTGTGTGTGTGTGTGTGTGTGTGTGTGTGTGTGTGTGTGTCTCAATACATTCTCAATTAGACTCATATAACATGCTGGCACTCTTGTCCGGGCATCTGCCTTGGCATCAATACACACACTCCTTTAAACCACAGCAGGCTCAGAGTTCAGGGAGTGGCTTTGTGTGTGTTAATTATTTCAAAATTTTGGCTTTAAAATCACTTACTTTCATTTAATCTATTCTTATTATTTTATTTATTCTGTCGGTTATGAAATCTGTGTGTGTGTGTGTGTGAGACTCACAGTAGCAGTCATGTTGTTGCTCTCCTCCATGATAACAGCAGAGTACTTGTTGGAAGGCATCGCTGTCGCAGTCGACTGGTCCACTGTTTGTCCTGACTCCTTTTCAAACCTGGACGAGACACAAACAAGGAAACAGGCAGGAAATAAACACGACTGAGTTTCCTTCTGTGTCACTGTTGCACCTGTGAACGTCACACTGGTGTCATGGATGATCGGCACAGTAAATATCACCGCATCATCTCCACGTTTGTGCACGTTGCTCTTTTCTTATCAACTTCAAAATCCGAGATCCTTCATATAAATAAATGTTTAAAGTAAATTATAAACATATTAAGGGGGATTCTGCACTTGGAGCTTGGAGATCAAAATAAAGAAAAGACAAATAGATCTGGAGTGATGGATACTGATATTTTAAGTTTATCAATTAACCTTCCAGAAAAATGACATAAATCTACATATATTGTGAGGGACCCGTTTATCTAGTACATAACCAATCACTGTTAGCAAGTGCAGTAGTAGATTATGGATTAAATATTAATATATGAAAAAGAAGAACATGACTTTGACTCTAGAAAAGCAAAGCAGCCCTGTTAACTGAGACTTGTGCCAAAGTTTAGAGCGAATACGGTGCAGAATTTCTACAATGTCAAACATATTATTATAGTTACAGTTAGGAAAGGATGCTGGTAACAGTGAAAAAAACAAAACAAGGGTGAACGTTTTTGTGACAGGATGCTCATTCAACATCCTGGATTTCATCTCCATCTCAATGCAAAGGGACGCACCGCCTCAACGTGAACAACCAACAACTAGACGTAAATCATGAGGCGTATAATTATCCAACATGGACCAAACCCCTCATCATCCTCAGCTGCTGCGAGACTCTGTAAAACGTCTCCGCTAACAGTCAGAAGCTAATTTAACATGATCAGGTCTCCACAGTCACCAGGTTTGATTCAGACTTTGTGGGACAAACTGTTTTAGTGTCCCAGAACAGGAACGGCAGAAAAAAAACAGTCGCACTATATGAAAAGACAAAACCTCTCACACCCAGCATGTGTGTGTGCAACTGCGACTTCGCGGTACCAGCAGGGAAAGAACAGTGTCTGAGGGTTAGTGGGGCGTGAAGGAGAGAAAGAGAAATGAGAGGAAGAAAAGTGAAAATGATGTAAACTTACAAGTACAAAGGAATTATGTAAATATATGTAAAATATCTGATCATGTCACAGTGTCTGTTGCTGTACGATCAAGAGGTGAGATGATGCGTCAATACATCTTCACACAGCCACATTTTGTTCTTTTCTGATCAACAAAAAAAACAACAAAAGGACTAAGCAGACTAACTGTTTTCACAAGTGTTTTTTTTGATGGAAATGATCGAAGCCGAGAGACAGAGGAACGGAGCGGCGGAGAAAAGGAGCCGCAGAAAGAGAGTGGGACAGGAGAGGTCGACTCTGGCTTCTCCTGTTGAAGTGAGTGGGAAGGAGACATGTCCATACAGACCCGAGGTAAACAGATACACAGGCCTGTCAGGGTGTGTGTGTGTGTGTGTGTGTGTGTGTGTGTGTGTGTGTGTGTGTGTGTGTGTGTGTGTGTGTGTGTGTGTGTGTGTGTGTGTGTGTGTGAGTGAGTGAACAGATTAAGTGAATGTGTATGTGTTTGAGCATGAAAGTAAGAATGTTGTATTTCTGCATTGTTTCTTTAGCTCTCCCGTGGCTCCATGGTGGTGCACAAATGACTGTTTTACTGTGGATAGAACAGTGTGTGTGTGTGTGTGTGTGTGTGTGTGTGTGTGTGTGTGTGTGTGTGTGTGTGTGTGGGTTTAAATTTCAGGGAGGTGACCGGTCAACAGCTTTGTCAAACCGGCCTGTAAAGACGAACGTGCAGGCCTCAGTCCATCAGTTTTAGTTTCCTGACAGCAGAAGGAAACACAGCGAGTGTGCAAGTAAAACAGAAACTCCTCTATGTTCAATTCATTCAACCCAGTGCCACACTCCTAGGAAGAGTAATTAGCTTGTTCTTAAGGCGGTGTAATGTGGCATTATAATTAATCATATTGTAGATATTCCTGACATATCTATGACATCCATATCTAATATAACTACAGATCTTCTACATACACACAATTTTATGCACCAGAAAATAGAAAGTGCAGCTTTTTAAACTATGCTTCAAAAGTATGGAATAAAATACTCAGCCAAGAGCCATAAGAAATGCTCAGTGAACACTTTTAAACATCAGCTGAAACCCTATTTATTTAACTTGGCTTTTAATTAATTCTCATATTTTACTATTCTTACTGGTGTGGTGGTGGTTTCATTGGCCTTTAATTCACCCATATTTTATTGTACTATTCGATTCTTTTTATTGTAGCATAGAGTTACATCTCTTCTATGAAAAGTGCTCTATAAAGAAAGCTCAATATTATTAATATTATTATTAGAAACACCTGAGTACAGTGTAACAGCAACAACACAACAGAGTACAGCCTAAAAAATAACAGATTTGAATTAAAACAACTTTAATACAGGAATGTTGCATTGCAAAGTTTTGTGGTTTCTATTTTTCTGGTTATGTGATATACAGCACAAAATCGTGCAGTAACAATTCATCAATTAATAGATTAGTTGATCGACTGAAAATTATTTGGCAAAACCAGTTTTGATGGTTGATTAATGGTTGAAGTCGTCGTATCAAGGAAACAATGTCAGGACGTGAGGAGCTGCTGCTTCTCTCCGTTTTACAACAACATTAAATGTGTATGTAGTGTATAATGATCATTAGTAACAGCCCTAAACATGAACACATTACACCTACAGAGTTACAAAATCTTACAAGTATCTTCACTCAAACTGAAGCTTGGTTTCCTGCCTCAGTGGTTACAAGATGAGATAAAGTCAACAAACACACCATCACCTTTAGTCACAGTGAGAACACACAGCAAATAAATGTACACACATAATATTTGTGTGGTGTGATATTTATGCGTGTATGGAAGCTTTCACAACTCCAGGGCCGCACACAAAAGAACCACTTAAATGAGACCACCAGGTGCATCCTGCACACAGGACACACAGGACACACACACACACATTTCCATTGCATTAACTTCATCCTATCTTTAACCAAACCTCAGCCTTTGCCCTTATCTTCCTCCACTCCTCAGAACATTTACCACATATCATATTTAGTTTGATGTGAGTTTTGTTCCTTGTTATAAGTCTCCCACCTGTGCAGTGACTACACTGTGAGAAATGGGGGACAAAATCCAAAGTCCTGGTTCTGAGCACAAAAGAACAAAAACAGTTCCAAACTTGAACCACTGAAGCAGAAAACTGACTACGAGTTAAAGCAGGTATCTTCCAGAGTTGAGTTCAAAATTCCCTAAATGTGATTCCTGGGGCAGTGTTTCCTTGTCAGGCTGTGGTGAGGACAGGACACATCCTGTTAGCTGCACTGCAAAGACAAAACACTGGCAGCAAAACTACGTACAACAACCAAGACGAAGAGACCGACTCCACTTGTGGAACTAAACTTACAAATGCACTTGTAGACGGTTTTATGCTGTGAGGCTGCAGCTTTTTGCCCCCAGAAGGAAGCTGATTCACCACAATGTGACTGAGAATAGATTTATGCTCCCATAACATGAGCGATACACTCACACACACACACACACCCTGGTGGCAGACTGGGGTGGGGGGTGGGGTGTCATGTTGTTCAGTGTGAGTCAAAGTGTGCAGAGGCTGGGTGCCCTCTGACACAATCTGACATCAATGCATATCAATCTGCGAGGGACTCTCCCTGCACAGAGAGGTGAAGGAGTTCATCATCCATACAGGATGTAGACACCCCCCTCACCCCCATCCCCCTTCTCCCTTCCGCCCCCACCCACTCCCCCTTCTGCTCCCCATGACTTTGACCTTTCACCTACAGACAACAATCAGACCAAACAGGTACCCACTCACTGTCCCTTTCTGCTGAAGGCTTCGCGTCAGACCTGGATTAGTGTTTCCTGATGCCGTGTGTGATTAAACATTCAGTGGCTCATCAGCAGCTTCATTTTAAACCTGCAGTGTGGTAGATGTCACTTACACCTCACATAAGTTCACATATTAATATTGTTCTATTTGTCTATTAAAACAATAGTGTTTTGTGTAGCGTAGTGCGTGCAGAGGCAGAAACATCTGTGTGTTTGCTTGGTGTTTTGTTTTAATTTAATAAACAGAGGAAAAAATGTGAGTTTTTTTCTTTCTTATTTGAGCTTAATGCAAACCAGGCGTCATCATCTTTCAACTTCTTTGTCACAGACAGCTAATGAACCAAAGTGCATCACATTTATTACACATATTGTTTTAACAGTCTAGTGCAGGACGGTGAGGGTTTAACAAGTAGGAAACTTCAACATAAAATAAAGATTAAAGTGGAGAAAATAAATAAATCATATCACTAACCCCGTAAGTGACATCTTGTAATAGTAACATTAGCTCAGAGCCTTAGCTGTGTGTGTGTGTGTGTGTGTGTGTGTGTGTGTGTGTGTGTGTGTGTGTGTGTCCTAAATGCATCTGGGGTTCATGCTTGAAATTATAATTTTATTACTTTGGGGGGGGGTGGTGGTGGGGTGTCCATCTTGGTTCTGCATCCTCGCACAAAATGTTTGTAACTGTGTCTGTGCAGAAACAGGTTTCAGGAACAGAGAGAGGGGGGGGGGAAGTGAGAATGAACTAAGAACTGAGGAAGGATGGAGGGCAGAGACTGAGGGGCCCCCGAAAAGGGGACACAGAGGACAGGAGGGGGAGTGGGGGGCCTTCACATCAAAGTTCTGTCTGGTAGCGAGAGATTAGGGACCGCATTGCAAGAGGGGATTGTTCGCTCCCCAAAGGGTGTGTGTGTATGTGTGTGTGTGTGTGTGTGTGTGTGTATGTGTTAAGGAGGGAGCGGGTGGGGGGGTGGTCAGCTCCTCAGAGTCTCTCTCTGGGGGCTGCATTCCTTGTCCGTCATGTACTTTATGGCCCCTTCCAGCTCGGATCGAGCCCTACAGTTTATACATTGTCTACTTTGTTGCCCATTGTACAGACTGAGCTGTGGAGGCGCGAAGGCTCGTACAGTACATTGTCCATTCAGCTTCCTGGAACAGCTCTCACCAAAAACTATCATCAGGTCCCATTTTAAATCATGACACCAAAAAACCGTAAACACCAGATTATAGATTATATATCAGAATATAGGATATGGATTTAAAACTGACTTGAGTTCACATTAACAGAGCAGACTTAAAACTGTGGATAACAGCAGAAAACCAAAAAGGTGAGAAGAGAGACAAATTACCGATCCACATTATCAGCTGTATTCATTCACACTTACTCAGATATTTACACTGCAGCAATCCCAGACCAAAGTGATTCCGATGGGCTCCACACAGAGAGGAGCGCAGGCTACGAGAACAGGTGTCAGCCGTGCAGATCGGCTTTCAGAACAGGTACAGAGAGAGAGAGAGAGAGAGAGAGAGAGAGAGAGAGAGAGAGAGAGAGAGAGAGAGAGAGGACTGGACCAGTACATCCCTTTAATGCTGGAACCGTCACATAACTTGCAACCATGAGGGGGAAAACCACAGCAGACATGGGGCCTGTACCACACCTGACACGTTACAGTCACACTTAAGCCGCACAAGCCCGTCTTAAAACACTCACATTCCCACGTGTAAACTGAGGGACTGATCAGAGATGCCTTTCTAAATGTAAGTGATGGGGGGGGTGAACACACAACATCCCATGATGCAGAGGCAGCTATAGAAGAACTCGACCGTCTTGCATTCACATCGCTTACATCCATCTTTACCAGGCTTTAAAGAAGTGTTTATCCTGCCGTTACAGCTACTAAAGCGTATTCTTCCTCCAACGTCATTAAGAGCTGCTCTCAGTTGAAGGATGAATGTGATTATTGAGCTGCAACTCTGAGCAACAACTGCTACCACATCTTTATTTCATGCTTAAATTCCAACATCAACAGCACAACACATAACGCATACCAGCATTTAACAGCCACTACAAACTTTAAGTGCCCGGCCTCAGCGTTCAGGCGCTCCAACAGTCTTTAGTCTTGAGATCTTTGCTTCCAGGATGATCACGACAAATGAGTAATTAGAAGATCACAGTGTGAGATAAGTCCAACTATAAATGTGCAAACTGAACGAACCACTCTCAGACAGTCTGCTTCAAGTTAATCATAGCCTCTGGGCAAACACATTAAACCTATCAGGGACTTTATCTTGAACCTTCTACCTGCTCCAAACATGACACATCCGTTTTTTATGACATGGTATTGTCAATGTTGCGCCACTGAACAAAGAAAAGAGGATTTTAGTTAGTTTAACTTTAAATTACTGCTCAACCTAAAGTCATTCGTTTCAAATGGGAGGATCAGATCTGATGCAGATATGGATGTACGATGCAGATTTACACCGCATACTATCATGTAGAGATCTTGCATGTTTTTCTCCTGCAGATACAGCTCTTTCCATCATTAAAACAACCGAAAAGTCAGTAAACACTGAATGATGTGACTCATCTGAAGAGGGTTAAGCGAGTTATTTATGCTGTTGTAGTGACGTAAGCTAGTGACAGGCTGTTATAAAATCTGTTGCCAGGAGAAGCTGTTATGAGTCACGTTTTCATAAAACATTTTGTCTGTGAAAATAACATTATCATCTCACAACAATACAATACAGACAACTTATTACTTTAATCTGAGTGTGTTTTAAACCACTAGACACACGTGCAAACCTCAAAGCAGCATAAATGACTGGATCCTGGCAAAATGATGCACAGATTAACTCTGTAAACTAAAACTAATGCTGCTAATGCTTTATCATGTGGCTCCATATATTGCTGATAACTAAATAAAAGTTCAATTTAAACACAAGTTTATTCACTCACTATTTATTCACTGTTGGAAAATATCAGCCTGCGGACAGCTGATTAGCTCCATTAATGAGATGCATCCCCAACAGTGCCACTATTCAGTATCACTACAGCAGCACTGAGTTTTCATGAATGATGGTGAGGTTGATCCCAGTGTGTGTGTGTGTGTGTGTGTGTGTGTGTGTGTGTGTGTGTGTGGGCACTATCTGAGAGGAATGTTGGAGACACTTCAATAACTGTCATCATCTCATTAAAAACAATAGTGTGACTCATTTATCTCACAACAAGCTGTTCCAGTGAAATCCAGTTTAACTCCGTCTCTGTCAGAGAGTGACAGATGTGATCAGGACTAAACTAAAAGCAGGAGAACACAGACTCATCATGAACATCCCTGAGTCAGGAACTGGATTACGCCACTATCGGAGAGAAAATGTTGCCTGTTTTTTGAAAGCTAAAGTTTCAAATGTACAAAAACACACTGCAGAGAAAGTATCTGCCAGGTTATTGTGTAAATGTTACCACCTCCATCTACAGAAAAATTCATTTGCAACAACATATTTTAAACTGATGAATCATCAGTGTCACATATCAAGCAAAAGTGCTGACAATTCACCAACTCCAGCTGCTAAAATGGGGGCGATTCACTGCTGTTCTCACTGTAAACTGAATATCTTTGGGTTATGCCATAGCTATTTTTCTTATAATTTATAGGCAAAATAAATTTCATCATGACATTGAAAATAAACATTAATTGCAGCCCAATAGTTCATATAAGAACATGTACGCTATTCCTTGAATATGACCAAATAAAATGTGTTGAGGCTGAATGTTAGGCCAACAGACCTCCTACAACTCCTGTTTTCTGGAGTGAAAACATATTTTATTGACGATCCCTGGGGTCCTGTTGTAATGTTGTCAAATTATGCCATGAAAGGAAAAGCGTCTGTGACATCTTGAAATCTATGTTAAATATGACGGTAGTTGTTGGGAGGTCTACCTGTTCCTGCTGGCGGCTACAATCACTCAGTCACCTGCATTATGTCAACATTCCTCTGAGTGAACGCTCCTGCAGTTTTTAATCTGACTCCTCCCCTTCATCTCCCACCGCGTGGCTGCTCCCTGCACAGTCTAATGACTCCACACCAGAGACTGTACATGCTCCACACACACGCGCGCGCACACCCACACACACACACACACACACGAGAGCAGTGTTTTTTATCTGCAGACATTGTTTGTTTGTTCCTACCTGCCCCACAACGACAGCCCAACAACACGCTAATAATAATCCCAGGCGGAAGTTGAGCCGGTAAAGCCTCAAACACCGGAGCGCGTTCACAACCAGGAAACCACCACAGCAAAAAAAAAAGAAAAAAAAAGAAAAAAAGTGAATAAATCCTGTCGTGCAATCCCAACACCTCATTCAGTGAAAGCAGATCTATCACAGTTAACCCTACAGGAGGGACAGCCCCGTGTTAAAACCACTGCTAATTCACTTTTCAGTCACTTTCAAGTTCAAAATTTAGATAAAAGATCGATAGACAACCTTTAACCCGCTCTCAGCACCAGTCCTCACAGAGAAAAACTAAATAACAGGAGATAAAAGTATTAGGCTTCCTACAAAGTTTTAAAAAGCATCTTAAGCTTTACAATAAGTATGTATGTAATGTAGAGACGCTCTGTTATTGAAATACTAGTGAAAAGTGGGAGAAACCGCAGCACAGATGCGTTCACTTCTCACATTATTATATGAATACTGTGGGGAAAATAATAAAGGACACTTTAAAATCACCATTAACTTCAAACAAAGACGCGACCAGTTTAGAAATCACTGTGGAACCACTTGTAGCGGATTAACGTCGCCTCACCGGGTTCGGCAACATCTGTATGCAGCTCGGTTCACCGTGCACATGGGCACCACGACTACCGACCTGCACACTTTACAAAGTGCACCGTGGAATAAAGGAAAACACAACCGCACACAACAGAGCCCGGCTCCACACACGGAGTCACAACCCAATCAGGTGTGATAAAAAGTGTTAATATTTGAGACTTTAATTGTTCGCTCGGTAATTATCTGCAATAAATCCTGCAAAAAAGAAGAAAAAACCGCCCTCCGCGGTGAGAAACTTACATAACAACCCAGGCTTGTCGCTCTCATCCACGGCAGGAGACTGTGAAGGAGGACGTGTTGTTCGCCGCGGAGTTAAACTGGTGAAAAATGTGTTTAAAAGAGTTTTAAAATCAGCCGTGGACTTGAGCTCAGATCAGGATCAGGTTCGTCTTTTCCTCTCGCAGGAGTCCTTCACTCTGTCGGAGTATGCTGCTGCTGCAGATCTCTCTCTCTCTCTCTCTCTCTCTCTCTCTCTCTCTCTCTCTCTCTCTCTCTGCGTGTGTCCCCCTGCAGACTGAGTGAACTCCGCCACTTAGAGGCTCAGCCCATACATAGAGTTGACCTGCAGGGTTGGGTGAGGGGGGGGGGTTCGTTGCTCTGAGGCTTCCCCAGGTGAAGATGTCACCTCCCACTTTTTGTCCCTGAGGTTAAAAACGAGAGCAGGGACTACTTTTTTTTATCCCGCCCCTCAACGACACTCACCTCTCCTTCCCTCTCTAGTCTTTAGTCAACCCCTTTTCACCTTATTTCATTAGAAATCAGAGTGAGAGAGAAACTTCCATTTTACCCGAGGGGACGCAGTGATACAGAAGAGAAACTAAACGTAAACTCCTTGTTCACATCAGTCTGTAGTTTTTCACTTTCCAGGCGTCACTTTCCTCATGAGGACAAATATTGTGAAAGAAAAGAGCATAAAAAGTGGGACACAATCAGTGGTTCACCAGATCTCAGTTAATGTACTTTTCCTCCACTACATTTCTTTGACTGCAGTAGTCATAATGAAATAATTAATAATGATATATTGTTACATATTAAACCAGTGGTGAATACTCCTATTTATACAATGCAGTGTAAAAATGCTCCTATAGAAGTCAAAATAAACTTTAAGTGTCAAATTTAATCTATTCACATCATATATTTTTTAATTTGATTATAATTCCTACTCAGTAACTGTAAAAACAGCATTTAAATGTTGCAGTTGATTGAGCTGGAGCTACAGTTTTTATGACTTTATAAATTGTAGGTAAGTTTAAACTGGACCAAGGCAGCGTATTCTATAATCTGATCATATGTTTTTGTACATTTACTGACGTCTTACACTAAAAAAGAAACTGCAGCTTTTAAATTAATGTAGTTGCATAGAAATTGATAGTTTCAGTCACTGTTATATAGGACAAAAATGACTCCTTCAACCCTCAATGTTGTGCAGAACATGAATGTGACTTCCGTACTTTCCACCTCAATATTATTGTAGGTTAACTTTTAATTGCCTTTTGCCTTTTAAACTACTTTTTTCATGATTAAATATTTCAATTTCTGATCCAATTGCTCTCATGCTCCTTCCAGGAGGAAGACAGGGGCTGCCACTCAGTGCGCATGCGCATTTGACAAACCCGGAACAGGAGTCGAGAATAGAGCAGAGCAGCATCTGACGGTTTTTCAGCGAAACTCTGCAGATTAAAAAACTAAAAAACCAAACATGCAGCTTCACTTCACCAAAGACGTTTTGCCGGACTCGGTCAGCACCGACTTCCAGAACCTGAACAAACTGAACGAGCAGGTAAATTCAGCCGCTTTTACCGCCAAACTCGGATCATTAGATTATTTTATTATTACTCTGAGCTCAGCTGCTGGCTGAGGTTTAAACCTCCTTCAAACACGTGTGGAAATCTGTCTGGCTTGAAAGAGTAATGGTCAGAATCGGCTCGTTATTCAGAGGCGTAAACACACCAGGTGATAGTGACAGCTCATGCGAGTCATGTGACGGCAGCAGACCAGTGCACCAGTGGAGTTAGGCTACCATTAAGAGTAACACAGTGTAGAAATACTCAAGTGAGACTCATGTATTCAAAATATTACTGAAGTTAAAGTACAAAAGTAAGAGCATCAAAATGACTTCAAGTAGAGGGGCCCAGTGTCTCACAGGGCATGTCTACTTCTAAGAGACACAGATGAACTGCACAGAGACACACACAGTTTTTTGTTTTCAGAACTTGTCTCATCCCAAACAAACCTTATAATATTCAACTTAATTGATCTGAGGAGAGGTTTCACTTGCTCAAAGACTAGAAACTCTTAGTCACACAAACAGCTTCACTGGCTCACATGTATATCATTTAAAAATCTATGTACAGATACAAAGTTTACATATACATGAAAAGTTTTTTTCTTCAACAAACCAAACGCAGCTGAACATTTTTAACATCAACCAAAACTGAACTTTTTTATTTTCTGCAGCAGTTTCCCCGATTGATTGAAATTCTGTTCCAGTTACTCCTGGAGCCTAAAGAGGTGAGCACGCGCACACACACACACACACACACACACACACACACACACACACACACACACACAATTTTGATGATAATGGGACTTTGGATTCAGTGATTAGCCTTGGGAACTGAACCGAGGCGAAACATTGCCTGTTCTTTTGTGTGTGTGTGCAAATGAATGCATGGATTTGCATGTGTGTGTGCGTGTGCGCGCATGCGCATGTAGACGGAGAGGTTCATGCAGCAGCTCACTGGGTTTGCAGGGGAACATGGAATGAGTGCTGGTCCTCTGAGGAACCTGATGAAGAGCATCCTCCTGGTGCCGCAGGGTGGGAAAGACACACACACACATTCACACACACACACATTCATCCACCTGATGAACAGACTCCAGTGTAACCAGTCGACGTCTAGACATAATACGATATATTCTACAACAGGCCAGTTATCAATGGGAATAAGAGAAAGACTAAACAGACACTTTTTTGCTTCAGTAGTTAAAACTGTAATTACACAACCTGACTTTAGTACATCACCCTCTCTGTGAGGCTGCACAGATCTGAACATACATGCACGCTAATTCAGAAATTTCCCACGACACTCAAAGCTTGACACCTGTGAAAGTTCAGCTTTGAATTGACAGAAAAAAGCTGCAGCTACAGGAACGTTTCCGTTTCAGTGACAGTGATTTCCCTGTTTCCCCCTCAGGAGCCCTGAAGAAAAACCTGACAGCCGAGCAGATCAAAGAAGACCTTGTGACGTTAGGTACGCACCTTGAATACTTCACCGGCGATACCATCATCAGTGGTGTCGATTTTAAAACGGGGGTTAAATATAGCTGCTGGATAATGTTCTCTTATGACACTGTGTCAATTTACATTTTATTCCTGCTTCATGTTGTTTCCTCAGGACTGAACGAGGACAAGGCGGCTCACTTTTCACAGCAGGTACCTTTTCATAAATTCCTGCTAGTATGAATTTTTTTTATTTTAGGCTTTTAGATGCAGTAAAAATAAAACAATCAAAATAGATACTTTTGGTTTAAAAAAAAAAAAAAAAAAAATCCCCTTGACGTTCATCATTTGCAATCTGATGATGACCAAGTGCATGACCCAGTTTCTTTCTGTGTTTTTAAAGTCACATTAAATACTTTCTTATCAAACCGGGAATAATTTTATGACCACATGAGTTGTTCTGACTTTTCATATTTCATCATATTTTGCAGTGGGGGGAGCACTACGCAGCGCTGTCCAGACTTGCTGTGAGACAGACTCTGATGGTCAACCAGCTGGTTGACATGGAGTGGAAGTTTGGAGGTAAAACCACATCAGATTTAGCTTTTGAAATTATAGGTTCACTGTGAGTTTATTTCTGTGCACACTGTGAGGGCTGCAGCTCTCTCAGTGCATATTCATGACCACGAGCCTCTAGTCTAACGTAGTCATTAGCATATCCTATGTCCTCTAATGGTTTGTGTAAGATTCAGTCTCATTTAAACAGATGATGGCTCTCTATCGGGCCTCATTGTTTATTCATAGAACCTAAGGTGATAGAGATGCTAATACGGCCGGGCAGGAGAGTCGTTAGCATCATGTTCAACTATTGTTGAGCTGATCTTCATAATGTGCTCCAGCTTATGAGGGGAGTGGACAGGGAGTGTCTGTGTGTGCTGCACCGTGCTGTTTGTTGATATGTAAAAAAAAAAAAAAAAAACCTCCAGTCAGACGAAGCGACTGTGTCTCTGCATGCTGCCAGTGAGTCAGCTGCATCCAGCCGGGCGTCCGTGGAGACCTGACAGTATGGAGGGACAATATGGCCACGGCCTGTCTCACAAGCTGGTGTTCATATGGACCATCATACTTTACATACAGGGCTGAATGTACATAAAATATCCAGGTCCTTGGACATATTTGACAAAACACCTTAAAACTGATAAACTGACCATGTGATTTTTTTTTTTGGATGACAGTTGTGAAGCTGTAGACACGTTATACATGTTTGAGAAATAGTTATTATGGTCAAGCAGGTTTATTTCACTTACCTTGAACATTCAGAGTTCAACATCACCATAAATATAAAGTGTAATGAAACCTCTGCAAGAAGGAGAATGTAATATTCCATTTCCATCAGTGTTACAACCAAAACCCCAAATAATTTATAGAGAATAGAAGAATAAGAATAAATTAGAGCCAAAGACAGCCAATAATAAATAATGAAATAAAACAAAAAAATTTAAAATTAAAGTCTATTTTCAGACAATTGAGATGCATGTTAAATTGGAATTAGATATTAAAAAATTAGGACAATTTGGAATGAAATATGGGCTGCGTCATGGAGAAAGAGGAAATGTATAAAACTGAAAGGTTCGGGGTAAAAAGATAAGTCAAAGAAAAGAGTATAGAGGTAAAATTGCTTAGTTAAAAGAAAAGAATAAAATCTTCATGGTGAGTTTTACAGCAGCTCTGGTTCATTTTTAGGGGCAACGGTAGAGGAACTAAATAACACAACCGACAGGCTCAAAGCACAAGCGTGTTATAGTTTTTATGTCGTTATGGCTCGTTTGTAGTGAGTACACACATCCAACAGACACACAACATTAACACCCAGCTAGAGTCGTGTGTGTGTGTGTGTGTGTCTGGCCTTTTGGGAGACAACTTAAAAACAGGAGTGTGTTCTTGTTTGTGATTCCATTTTTGTTTCAGTTTGAATGAACTGAAGCATCATGATGTGTTTTCTGGCCCCACACAGTGACTGTCGGCACCAGTGAGATACAGAAAGTCGGCAACATCTTTCTGCAGGTATGAAAGCTCTGTAAAGCCTGCATTTGACCGGCCACACACGCACATGCACACAAGCAAGCACGCACACACGCATGCACACACATGCAGTTACACTTCTTTTGTCCTGTTGCAGCTGAAGCTGGTGGTCAGACGGGGGAATTCCACTGAGAACGTCTACATGGGTGAGTGAGTTTGTGCCGTTACTGATAAAAACGGCACTGACATTTTAATCATGTTCATGTCATTTATTGTATTTGGCAAGAGGCTCAATAAAATGAAGACAGGCTGTCAGATCCATGTGTGTGCAGCAGTACAATTAATAAAACATAGAAATACGGTGTATGCATGAACTGTAAGTGCGTCTACTCTGTACTATTACTCTGTGTTTATTTTTTTTTTATAGTTATATTTTTGGGCATTTTTGCCTTTTATTTTTGATAGCACAGTGAGAGGTGGACAGGAAAGTCAGGGAGAGAGAGAGGGGGGATGACATGAAGCAAGGGGCCGTGGGTCGGCCACTCTGCGTTGTGGGTAATTCAGGTCTGCAGGTTCTTCCCAGAAACACTGAAATCAATGACGTTCTTTTTCACCGTAACTCCGTCGACTGCTGCGTTGCTTGTACAGAGATATGTGTAATCAGCAGGAATGCTCAGCTCAGAGAAGCATTGGAGAGAAAACACATCTTAAGATGGAGACTATAATTTTCTTTTACCCTCTGATGCTGCCACTCCTGTTTCCCGTTTTGGAAAAGTTTTTCAGATACAGTTTCTGTAGCGCCAGCAGCAAAGTTACATCACAGGCGAATAGGCTGGGGTTTCCCAAACTACGTTACTATGAGATATCTGAGGTGAGGTTTTTGCTTATTATCTGAAGAAAGAAACCGCCTGGTTTTATCAACGTGCATCATTAGCGATTTGGATTATTTCTTTAAGTTGGTGGATAGATTTGCACAGATGCTGGTCAGGAAGAAATGGCTGCTCTAAGGTGTGAAAACTCACACTGTCACTGAATGTTTATGGCTTTTTTATCAATAATATAATTAGGCTCTAAGATTGATGCTCTGATAAGCTTTTACAGTTGCATTGTTTGATTTGGTGACAGCTGATAGAAGTGCAGACTTATGGCCTTGGATGGAAAATGCACAGTGTAATATTTCAGCTAACATTTGTAACAACTTTTGTCTTATTACGACTCCACACCAGCGACAGACATCATGTTTTCATCCGTCACGTTCTCCTGAATGCGATATATCTCAAATTTGGTACAAATGTCCACTCCAACATGAGGAGCGCTGCAAAAAGAGGTTTTGGAAATAGTGTTTAAAAAAAAAAAAAGAAAAATCACTTTTAGAGAACCAGCAGTTCAGAGTTCAGAGGGTTCAGAGATCTTTATTGTCCCTTAAGGGGGAATTTCACTACAGCAGAGGACACACAAACACAGCATGCAAGACACGACATCAGTTACAGTCGTCACAGCAAACAACCAAATAAAGAAGTATCTGTTTGTCAAAAGCACCGAACCGTTGTTGGAGAGCTTCATTGTTGGCACTCTTTTCTTCATCTGTTCATCCTCAGTAGTGATGGCTGCTCGTGTGAAATTCTTGCGTTTACGCAAATCGAAGCAGAAATTTGAAACTCTTCACTTCCAGAGAAATTGAAATAAAATAAAAATAAATAAAGAGCTGCCAAACACAAATGAAAAAAGCTGTTATGAAATAAGATACACCTGGTTGTTTATGCTGAGTGAGTGTGAAAAAAAATGTCATTCATTTTTATTTATCTTCTGTAGTGCCGTATAGATGTACCCAGTTCATCTCAGTCTGTTTTATCCACTCCGTTTCCTGTTTCCCCCCCTGTCTCTTCTAGAGTTGACGCTCCCTCAGTTTTACAACTTCCTGCACGAAATGGAGAGAGCCAAGGCCAGCATGGAGTGTTTCAGCTGAGTGTGTGTGTGTGTGTGTGTGTGTGTGTGTGTGTGTGTGTGTGTGTTCAAGGTAACATTTGACATAATGTTCACATAAGACAGTTTTATAATGGTACCTCTGAAGGGCGGAAATTATGGGCCGCTGAGTTTGTGTGTGTGTGTGTGTGTGTGTGTGTGTGTGTGTGTGTGTGTGTGTGTGTGTGTGTGTGTGTGTGTGTGTGTGTGTGTGTGTGTGTTTGTGTGTGTGTCTTTGAGAGAGAGACTGACTGACTGTAAGAGAGTGTGTGTTCATGTTAGAGTCAGGCTGCAGGGCAATGTGTGGTATGTATTGTGTCATTGTGTGTGTGTGTGTGTGTGTGTGTCTGCCAGCCAGCCAGCCCTCACTGACTGAAGCTAAACACAAAAACAAGTCCTGTTATTTTCTGCCAGACATTTATACTCCAATCTATCAATAAACATGAAGAAGAGATATAAGAAACACTCTTTTTTTTTTACCTTTTGATTTATGTGGGAATAAAGCAACACTCCAGTCATTGAATTTCTTCCTCTGGCGTAAGCATAGGAAGTGTCTTTTGCCAACCGAGATGTGAACGAGTCCTGGCATTTCATCACCTACTTTCTCCTCGTCTGCCTGTGGAGAAATTCAGACGAAAACTGTAAAATGACGAGGGAAAGTGAATCCGACCTCAGGCAGACCTGCTCCTAAGAACCTGTTGTTTCTTGGCTTGAATAATAACGTGTTGAATTGATTCTAATAAGAAGAATATTTCTTACGTATGTTTATTTCCTAATCACGTAAGTTAGAACATGGTGAACATACAAAGTTATCTCAGGGCACTTTTCATATAGAGCAGGTCTAGACTGTATTCAGACCCAACAATTGCCACCATGAGCAAGAAGCTGGCGACAGTGGCAAAGAACAACTTCCTTTAAGAAGAAGAAACCTTGAGCAAAAAAACAGGTTCAGGGGCTCAGAGTGGGCGGCCATCTTCCTTGGCTGACGGGATGGGGGGGGGAGAACACAGCACAAGGTGAGTTTCACATAGAGATGTACAGTAAGCAGCAGGTGGCTAGAAAACACAACAGTACAGGAGAGAGAGGAGGCCAGGTTAGTGACATGTATTAATGGGATATGAATGTGCACAGATGGAGTAGAGATGGTGTAACAGGTCACCATGAGCTCAGGAAGCCACAGTGCAGAGGAGCTGATGTGGGAGAAATTTGATCTTCCGTCTTGTCGGTACACGTGCCTCAGCGTTCTGGATCAGCTGGAGAGGCTTCAGAGACGTGTCGGGGCAGCTTGATGATAAGGAATAGCAATTAGCAGTTATAATGGAGGAAAGGTAGACAAAATGAGCGGTGATGAAAGCCTTGATAGCGATAAATGCCACACACTGATACATATAAACCCCGAGGCAGATTTCAGAAGAGCGAGAGACCCAGTTGTGCATGTGTCTACTAGTCCTCGTCATTCCTCATTTCTCCTCTGAAGATCTGTGGTTGCACTTTGCTGAGAGCTGTTGGCCCTTGGATATTCTCTACACCTCTATGAAATCTATTGTTTCCAAAAGTGTTCTGTCTGACTGACTGTCAGGAATGTGCTCAGCAAAGTTCATGGCAGTCTGCCGACTACATCACAAGATATCTGGTTTTATTCTTGAAATCTCCACGTTGATCTACTGCGGCTTTGATTGTGTGATCTCATTTGTGTGTCAGTTTGTACAAAAGTATTTGCCAAACTAATACATGTAAGTGTAGTCTGTGAAGGTGACATTTGGCTCTACAAAAAAGCGCCAAAATAGAAAGAGCAAACTTCAAATAAAACTCAGTTAAAGTGTAAAATATGGGACCTTTTAATGTCTGTTAAGTAAATCACTGATGCAAATTTTACACCTGCTTTTCTCAGATTTTAAAGGTCCCATATTTTACACTTTTCCTATGTTTTATTTAAATTGTGGATTGTTTTGTTATCTTGGGGTAACGAGTTTTGTTATCTTGAGAAAACGTATGTTGTAGTATGGCTGTTCTCAGTTTCCCATAAAAGCATATTAGCCTTTGGCTTTGAGTTGTGCTAACATCTCCATGCTCGCAATGGCAATGCTAGTATGCTGATGTTTCGCAGGTATAATATTTAGCATGCTCACCATCTTCATTTTGCTAATGTGTTTTCTATAAAGGAACCAGAAAACACGTCATACATGAGTTTACCATTGTAAGACCAAATCTGCAGAAACGTTGTAGCCCATTGATGTTAATAATCTCAGTTATAATTACATGTAACCACCACACGCAGTTTGCTGCCAACAGCCCAAAGCTGCACATCTCAGTTTTATGATTTGAGTGAGTGATGTCTCTGTCTGCCCCGACCCACTTAGTTTTTCCTCAAACACAATTTTTCTTAATCACGAACAAGATCAGACGTCTAACTGTAACTCTTCTTCCTCGTGGCGTCTGTGACCACAGACTTGATTTCACCAACACATCTTCCCCTCAGGAAATCTTGTATCTGCTCAGACATCCTGTCATTTATAACTTTCACAGCCAACACTGTATCTAACACATCCTCCCAGACCCTGACAAGTGTGTGGATTAAAGAGTGCTATTTTAAATGTCCATGTCCAACATTAACACTGACTCTGAACACTGCAGCAGCATTTGAAGAATACAAAAGGAGGAGCTTCTCCTCATGTGTGTTTATTTCTCCTTTAGTGTGCTACTTGCACGCACGCACGCACGCACGCACGCACGCACGCACGCACGCACGCACGCACAGCAACAGTGTGGTTTAAGGGTCAGTGATTCTACCTTAATCTAAAAAGCTCTCTGTGGAAACCCCTCTGCATCAGGTGACACAATGAGTCTAATGTAGATTTGAACAACAGCGCAGGTTGTTGTGGCTCCACAGACCACAGGCTGCTTGTTTCAGCATTAAGAGATTTGTTGTTAATAATAAAAAGATAAGATGACACCATCTTTCTATTTAAAACACCACAGCATATATTTGTCTCTCTGTCAGTTCGTGATCCCTGGTGGGTGTTAAATATGTTACACCTCATTAATATGTGGATCTCCACGTGGCCACCTGCCACTTCAGTGTGATTCTGCTGTGGCAGGTGATTTGATATAAATAACCCTGACATCACAGTAACCTCGATACTCTTAATCTTTTCGTCTCAGCTGCTTCTGTCAGCAGTCGCTCTCTCCTGGTGTTATCTTGTCACCATGCCAAAAAAAACCAACATTCAGCTGGTAAGGCTTCTGTTTTTCTGTCAAGTGTGAATCCGCAGAAATGTTTGTCCATTGTATGAAAAACAGGTAATAATTTTATGAGGAGCTTATTCCACACCTACAACCCAGTGTATGTGTTTTACCGTTGGACCTACAGAAGAAAGAGGAAGTGTATGGGAGCTAATTCCAATAGCTCACAGCTGTCGAACGATGCAAGTGTGTTTTACATTGTGTGTGTGTGTGTGTGTGTGTGTGTGTGTGTGTGTGTGTGTGTGTGTGTGTCTGTGTCTGTGTCTGTGTCTGTGTGTCTGCGCACAATCCACGTGCAGAAAGACAAAACCCAGAGCTGGAAGGTGAACTTCGTCAGAGGTCATAAGTTCAGGGTCAAGGGTCCAAATGTTTGCCTCATGGTGAGTAGAGAATTGTGTCTGGACATGTCTTCCAGGCGGAGGTAGTAAAGCAGGAGCACCAGAGGCAACAGAGCTGTCACAGCGGCCCAAAATCCCTTAAAAGCAGCTTTAAAACACCATCATCATCTCCCAATGAAAGAGTGGTGTAATGACCTTCTGCCCTGTCCCCACTGCTGAGGCTGGAGGTCCGGGCAGGAAGCTCCACGCCGCACCAGGCCCTGGACACACCTGTGAAGAGAGAGAGGTTCATCACTTGCAGGATCAGAGTTCCTTCAGGCAGGTTGGATGCAGCAACTGCAGGTCAAAAGAACATCTCTGACGCCCCCTTGACATTATTAAGGTGAGGAGTGAGGAGGTTTATTGTTTCTTTTATTTGCATGTATTGTTTGTCTTTATGCAGTGTTTATTCTATGGGACAGAAGTGCCTTTAACAATACATTTAAATCCCCAGTTCGGGCCCTCAGGGTAGGTTGGGGCCCTGATAGTAAAAGTTGTACCTTTACTATTTCATACAGCACATGGTTTAATATTTGATGTTCAAATTATAATCTTTAACTAAATATTTAAAAGAATATTGCTCAATTGTGGATTGTTTCTTTAGACCTGCCCTGTAAGTGTTGATCAGTGGTTAAAAAGTTCCAGGTTTATATTCGAATGTGTTGTAACCTGCTTCTATACATGTAACCTAAAACTGTCACTTTTTCACAAACTGTACTGCAGAATGATCCACATTTTATAAATGTCTCTTGACCTGTACTTGACTAAACCAATGGTGTCTTGTGAGGGAAACTCTTATTCTCATGTGACCTTTGAACTCTTGTCTTATCCACTTGTGTTACTGTGTTTGTGATGAAGACTATTTTATGTTGTGCACTGGATCTCCATGTTTCCCACACACTGCCTGTGTTTCTTTGTTCCACCTAAACCAGGTTGGATATCAATGGTTTTATTATCTGTGCACCTGAACGTCTCTTTCCCACAGGTAGAAACCAGAGGAACAAGACTCTAATCTTCATCAGGAAACGCCTGGAGACGGTTCACTGCCTGTGAAAAGCTGAAGGGAAGATGCACTGTGAGGTTTGAATTCTGCTCTTTACCGTGAAATTTTTTAATGACATTAGTGATTCTAGCTCATTAACACATATGCAGTGTGGATATACAAAATCAGTACATGCTATATAAGAGTACAGGTATGCGGCAGGCTGAGGTAGTGGGAGGAAGCTGATATAGACCCCTCTGCTGTAAAGGAGAGGAACTACCCCTGCCTGTACCGAGTCACAGGAAGGAAGCATAGAAGTGTGTGGTGTATATTTTCACGTGTGTGTGTGTGTGTGTGTGTGTGTGTGTGTGTGTGTGTGTGTGTGTGTGTCTTGCCGATAAGACTCATCCAGTTCCTCCTCCTCATGTGGATTTACTGAGAAAGTGGTTTCGCTCTCTGCCGATGGTAATTAATGTCTTCCTGCCCCAAACTGTGAGAAAACTGCCTCCTACACAAACAAATACTCCAGGGACACTGTCACTCACACACAGGCACACACACACACACACACACACACACACACACAGACCACAGACTCCACTTCCCTATAATGTGTTCACATTATAGACTCTGTATGTGTGTGTGTGTGTCCAGGACCAGGGGGCACACAGCTGTTGGCCAGACCAGAAAGAGGAGTTGTTATCTGGGACCGTTTTGCTCCAGTGCTGAAGAGTTAGTGTTGTTCCGTTGCGTATTGTAGTCAAACTGATGTCTGTTGGTCTGTAATGGTGCTTTCATGGTCTTGCTAAGTGTGTTTACTTGTCTTGAACTCGGAGCTGCCTGTCACTCAGCTGGCACTGTGTGCTTGTCTGCAGTTGGCGCCTGTTTCCCTTTGCTAACTGTTAAAGTTCCTCTCCAGACATCTTTTAATCTCAAATCTTTTAAACAATGCTCTGCTGTGATTGATATTTTGTTTAACATGATTTTCCCCACATAAAAAGTGAAAAAATTAAAAACTGGGGCTGAAGCACATTTACTCTTACTTCCTCACTATGAAATCTGGATCAGGCCTTGTGCCACGTCCACCACCGCTGCTGCTTGCTCCAGGTTGACAGGTGAAAGAGCAGAGAGTATCAAGTTAGTCAGAGGAGGAAACATCAGAGAGACTCAGCCACATGTTTGAGCCTCAGTCAGACCCAGACTCAGATGAGGAGTCTGTTGTGATATATAATAAAAGATGCTTCATAATAGGAGTAAAGTTCAAACTATTTTTTTCTTTCTCTCTCAAAAACTGAGTTTATTTGTGGGGCACCTTTCACAGATACAAGATCACAAAGTGCTTTACATCAATAAAAATGTACAAAGGTTCCAAACAGAGACGAGGAAATAGGTTAATAAAGTGAATTAGAGCAGCTATTCAGACAGACTAACCAAAAGCCTGTCTGAATAAAAACATTTTCAGCTGCTTCATAAAGATGTCGCAGGAGTCCAGGGGTTGCAGCGATGAGGAGAGAGTGCTCCATAAATTGGGTGCAACAGTTTGAAAAGCATTCTCACCTCAGGTTTTAGAGCGGCTTCCAGGGATAGACAGTCATTTCTGTTCCGGGGACCCAAGAGCCCGGTGTGCCGTATAAGGCAGGAGGAGGAGGTCAGCAAGATACTGGGGTGTTTACCATACACGGCTCTGGAGGTTAGCGCCAGCATTTTAAAATGGATGCAGAAGTTAATTGGAAGAGAGGATGGAACTGACGTGATGCGTGATCTCTTGTTATTCCTAGTTAAAAGCTGAGCAGCTGCATTTTGGACGTGATTCAAAGAAGTTTGATTTAAACAGTTAAAAAGAGAGTTATAATAATCTAAACAATAAAAAAGAAAGATAAATGAATTATTGTTTGCTATGCACTCGTGTCCCTTCATGCACCTGCAGCCTTGTGGAACGTGGAGCTGAGTGTTGATGATTTTATTCTTGGACGCCAGTGGTGGAGGAAATATGAAGTAAAAGTAGCAATACCAGAATATAAAAATATTCACAAATAAAGGTCCTGCATTCGAAATCCTACTTGAGTAAAAGTACAAGAGCAGAATGTAATGATTAATATCAAAAATAAAAGCTCTTATGATTTCAGTTATGGAGCCTCATGCTCCCAAAGGATGATATTGTTTTGGGTTGTCTGTCCGTCCCATTCTCGTGAACACAATATCTCAGTTATGCCCAAGGATTTTTGTGGTCAAAGGTCAAAGGTCATCTGATGCACAGAAGCAAAGTTATTTATTTTGTACAACAAGATAAAAGATCATTCTTTGGGGCCTCTCAGTCTCTCTGTTACAACTTTATCATTTTTATTATTAGGACACGAAGACTACACATACAGTAAATCCCAGCATACCTTTGTTCATCTCCAAGCTGAACAGGTGTAGTCATACACAAAAACTTAAGCCTGAAAACATCTGTGTGGGTATGCAGCATATAATTCTATAAAAATATCTTGTTAGTTAATCATGTTTTGTATGATATAACTAGTAACTATAGCAGTTAGGTAAATGTAATGGAGTAAAAAGTACAATATTTCCCTCTATTGGTTCATGAGTAGAAGCATAAAGAAGCATAAAATGGATATACACCAGTACATGACACACACACACACACTCAGCAGCCCATAATTTCCCCCCTTCAATGGTACCTATAATCCCCCTCTCCATTTTGTTGCTGGGTTCCTGTTACTTAGCTACCAGTTGCCACGGTTGCTTGGGCTGATGGGGTTACCTTGGCAACCATACCCATCCCATTGTGTGGCAATCCAGCCACAGTGGGCCTGTCCCAAGGATACACACACACAGACACACACAGGCAGGGATAACGTTATCCCAAGGCTGCCCCCTCCCCCCTCCCAGTGCCCCAACGCCCCACGCCTCCTGACACACTCTCCCACCCCCACTCAGCACACAGCAGAAGCTCCTGGTGGGGAGGAAGGGGTTGTGCTTCTACACAAAGCTGCACACACACACACTTGCGCAAACACACACCTGTTAACAGCTTCAGGTTGTTGTTTGACCAAGAAACGTGCAGCCTTCCCTTCACCTGCAGAGAACACTGCTCCTGTGTGTGTGTGTGTGTGTGTGTGTGTGTGTGTGTGTGTGTGCATGTGTGTGCATGTGTGTGTGTGAGAGAGATTAATAGTTCATTAATAATCCAACCTGTTTCTAACCCACCCACGATGCTTGTTCTAAACATTTGCACCCCCTCCCTCCCTTTTCATCCCGCCTTTCTTCATTTCTTTCCCTCATTTCTAAAAAAGACCCAGTTAATTATGTGTGAGTGTCTGAATGACTGCATGCATTCCATCGTATGTGTGTGTGTGTGTGTGTGTGTCATTCTGCCAGCTAGGGTGCTAATATATTCACAGACAACCTGCTATCATAAACACTAATACTCTTTCAGTCAGCGCCACATACTGTTTTATACAAACTCAGAATGAATAATCAGAAAACGACCTGTTCATTTTCATTTGAATGTAAACACTCTGTTCCCCCGTCTGCATGAACCAGAGAGGGATTAGACCTCGATGTCATTAAACACAGCCAAGTCATTATTCATTCAAGCATCCATCCTTTTATTTTTAGAGTCCTCGGTGCTCAGAGGACCTTGAAAAGTGAGAATCAAAGAAACACTTTGAATGAAATCAGACTATATCACTCTGAGATAATGAAACTTCACACAAACTGAGATCAAAAGAAGCTCAGCAGTTTTTCCCACTGAGCCACAGCATGTCTGTCACCACTAGAGGGCGTTGCTGGTTAATAAGAAACACTCACATGTAGTGACTGGAACAAAGACTTTTTGAAGAACGACAAGACAACTCATAAAAGAAGGGAAACATATCATCGTTATAGGTACAGATACAGCTTTAAATTAAAATTTGAGGCATTTTAAAGGAAAAATATGAGTTTATGATGAATGTATCCCTAAGTAGACCATCAGTGTATGAAAGGAATTATAATAAAAAAATGCAATATAGTAGAAACAAACCAAATTGCCCCTCGGGACCAATAAAGACTTTCAAATCTTATCTAATCTAAATACATATTAATCAATATGATCAAAAAAAAAAAAAAAAAAGGTGTTACTTATACAAAACGAATGATCTTTGTTATGGGGATATATTGCAACTACACATATTTTCATTATTGATTAAACAGTTGATCATTTTCTCATTAGGTGATTTCATCATTTAAGACAATGAAGAACAGGAAATAACTCAGATTGGAAAGGTGAATGAATCTATTATCTAATTAATTATCAATTAAATTTTTTGTGCTGACTAATCATTTCAGCTCAAGGATACACAGTACACACACAGACACACACACACACATACACACACACATACACACACACAGCACATGCAGGTGGAATATTACAAACAAATTATTACATCTATGGTATGATGATTGACAAGGAAATACCAACCTTGGTCTCGTTTGATCATCAGCGCCATCAGTTCTGAACATTTTCCTCTTCAGGTTAATTGTTGAGGTCAGTGGAGGTGAAACCTCCACCTGTCAGGTAACATGAGCAGGAAGTTTAACTTGCATATTAATGAGTGTTAACTAAAGTGTGTGTTATTCCCCAAACGGTCCATTTAAAATGTCCATTAGATTCTGTGGAGCCACTTCATGGTTCAACTTTGACCTGTCAAACTTATTACAGTCATCCATGACTGTTATTTAATAATGACACTGACAAATGTAATCAAGATTTTGAGCGTGTTGTCTACATGAAGATGAATAAACCTGGATTTGAATCCTGCCTGGTTTATCTTGTTTTTTCTGACTCTTTTTTTTAAATGAATTTAATCATTTACTCTAATGAAGTAAAGATGTATAACTCTGTTGCCAGGTCCGTAAATTCCCAGAAATTGAATAATAAACCACCAAAACAAGACATGGCTGTGAAAAACAACACAGTGTAGCTTTTGTGTTTTAATCCTGCTCTCTGTGTGTTTGTAGAGGTGTTGTGTATTGTGTGTGCATCGACAGCAGGCGTTCATGAACGCAAAGCAGCCTCCATAGGGTGAATAAACATACTTTACATATACAGCGGCTCGTTAATATGTGTGTGCATGTGTGTGGGAGGGTATGTGTGTGCTATATATGCAGGGGGGGGACCTGTGTGTGTGTTTGTGGAGGTATTTGCGCACAGTGAAATATGAAAATTACAACATAATGATTTCAGTTTTTACTGAAGGAAAGTTGCTCAAACTGGTGATTTAGGAGTTCAGTGTATCAGTCAGTGTATGTGTGTGTTTTGGTCACATGTTTGTATGGAGATTTTAAAGCTTTATTATCTGATGTTTTTTCTGATTCTAGTAACAGTTTTTTTTGTATTGTGTAATTTTGCTGCCTTTGTTTAGTTGATTGTGTTTTTGTGATTGTTTCTTATTCTCAGGTCTTAATCTCAATGAGACCCCTGATTAAATCAAGATCAAATTAATAAATAAATAAGATACAGAAAAATGAAGAAATGCTGCCACCGGCGGGGTTACACTTTGACAGCGAGCTGTGTTTGTGGAAACAAAGCAGTTTACACAGAATGAATAAACATGTTTTATATATGGCGGCTCATTACTGCCCGGCTGTGTGTGTGACAGTGATACAGAACCATATTAATGTATGCAATATGTTAATGTGTGTGTGTGTGTGTGTGTGTGTGTGTGTGTGTGTGTGTGTGTGTGTGTGTGTGTGTGTGTGTGTGTGTGTGTGTTCTGTGGCACAGTGCATATAGAGTAATGTCTACTTTAATGGACTCTCTTCTTTGATACAGTTGCATGTTTGGCTTTGTTCACACAGACCACGTGTGTAAAAATGCAGCTCATTCATTCATTTGAATGGGACCACAGTGCTGACGCAGTGCTGATGTGGAGCTGGTGCTCTGCTAGCTATATTATTAATTTTCTATCTTTCTTTCTGGCATTTTTTGCAGCAGTAGTAGAGAGGTGACCTGATCTATAAAAACCTTATGTTTGGCTCACTACGATGAAGTTTCAGGTGGTAAACACTCTCTCCAGTATCAGTTCATTCAGGAGAGACTTCACTCTGAGTCAATGAATAAACTTTTATTGCCATGTACAAAACAAGAGAAGGAAAAGTGAGAGATGTGAGAGTCGATTGAGAGCGATTTAACCACATTGTGATGTCATCATACTTCAAGTTCCTCTCCAGACACGTTATAAATTCTGTAAAAATACTCTGTTATAATTAATATTTTGTAATTTACATGATTTTCACACATAAAAAGTAAAAGAAACATATCCGAACAGTTAGCATAGTTAGCATTTGTTTATGTTGTTTGTTAGCTTGTGACTGGCAGTGGTTGACACAGTGTTTGTGGTTGTGCTAATGCAAACTAACTCTCTGTACTGACTGGTTTCATGTTTTTTCTAGCCCCGCCCCCTGTCCCCACTAGTTGACAGGATTGGTTACTTAGGTTTGTGATGTATGAAACCCTGGCGGTCTGAATCTGTTTTTATGAGTCTGTCGTTGGTTCACTGCAGTTCAAGGTGGAAATACTATTACTTATAGTACTATAATATAATAATACTATTACTTCACTCATGATATTTCTTGTATTATATAAAAAACATCATGTGGATGTTAACCAGGTAAAACAATTGATTTTCATCACAGGGGGTCTTTGGAAGGGGGGCGAGTCTGTGTGAAGTACAGGAAACCCTCCCAGGGGCATAGACACTGGTGGTGGTCATGGGATGAAGGGAATGCTGGATTATGATGAGGAGTGGATACTGATGAGCTCTGGATGTGAAGACTGGAGGAGGATGGGGTGGAGGAGAGTTGCAGCAACACGCACTGAAATGACAGCCGACAACAGAAGAGAGGAGAACAGGTTTTGAAGTTTGACAGCAACAACATGATGGTTGAGAGTGTGCTGAAATCTGATTGGTTGCTGAAAATGCCTGGAGTCAGCTAATTACAAGAAGTGGGATGAGAGAGAGTCTAACATAGCAGGACCTCTGTGGACTGTTAAGTGATAGCATAGCAATAGCATCTCTTATAGCTTTATGAAGGTAACTGAATTTGCTTTAGTTTCAGCCCCAGAACTGAAGAAGATGAGCGAAGAAACATCCTCAAGAACCTCAAGCACTGTAAGTCCAGCTGCCTTCATAAAACTCTGAGAGACACCATGACCTGGATGACTGAGAATCTTCACAGACACAAAGCATCAGCTGTTAACTTCATCTTTCTGGTTACAAGCTGAATGTGTGAAGGTTTATTCTGTGTTGTGAGATTGCTGGCTTCGGTAAATGCTTCTATAACCAAAACTCTGAGCCACAGAGCTTTTAGTCACATTTTTCCTCCGCGGATGTATATACCTAATCCCATTACAGTCACGGCATATTTATATATACACTGAATGTGTACAGAACAACCAGGTGAATCCTGCTAAAAGCTGCCAGCTCTTGTTGATTCCTCCACTTTACTCCACCTCAGTCATGGAAGAAAGATGCAGATGAAAAGGAAGAGATGTTCGTATCACTGAATTTTAAGCCACAATACATTTGAGATGCAGCACAGTATTTTAAAGCTGCTCTTTCTGTGCACAGATTGTATGTTTACACCATCATTCAAGTGAGTACAGTGAGAAAAATACACAGAACATTTCTGCTCTTAATTCGTCAGAGGCAAACTGCTTTCTGGGGATTTGAGCTTTTTATTTATTACATTTTCTAAAAGTTGTGTGGGATGTACAGGTAGACTGTGTGTATGAACCACATGAAGAAACAACTCGCAGCACATCTACAGGGCTTATCTAAACACAACCAGACGGCTGTGGTTTGTCTGTTCTCTGAACCGATGGGGAAGTAGAGAGAATAACATACAGTAGATAACTAACTTAGGATATACATATAATATATATGTATTAAGAATAAAAAATATTTTTTCCTTTTATTTTTTCCATCACTTTCCAGTTGAGTGATCAATCACTTTTTCATTGAATAATTAACACCAGCTGATCATCTGCCTGTGTGCCACATTAATTAAACTGCATTAATACATGAATTCAGTTCATTAATTAGATGCATTAATGCAGTGAAAAACTAAATGTGGTTTTGTGTATAACCACAAGATGATTAAGATGCCTGATGTAGCAAGAGAGTTTGTTTGGTTTTCATTTTCATTAACTGTATTAATGTCTTTTACATCCTGTGTCTTTCATACCACACAACTCAACCCTCTTACACTCCCCTCCCCCTCACAGGGTCCATCCTAAAAAGACACGGGTGCAGGTACGACTGTTGTGTCCATGTGTGTGTGGTGGTGGGCAGGGCACGAGGCCTGTGTGTAGATGTGCTTCCAGCCCTAGTTTTTTTTTTTTTTACTTTTTATGTGTGGAAACTTTAAAACATGTCTGAAGGGAACTTTAAGCTTGTTGGCAAAGCATTACTAGACAACTAGTAAATTTGAACAAAAAATAATTAATAATTATTTTTCTTAGAAAGCAGATGAGAAAAAAAATCTAATCAACACTCAGAGGTCAAGACGCAAATCTCAAAAGATAAAAAAGTAAAACATGAAAAGCATATTAATATTTCTTCATTCTGTCAGGGAATACTAACCAGCAGCCACTGAATATTGACCAAAGAAAAATGATTGACAATAGACTAAATTGTGATAAGTAATAATTTACTACAAACAGTAAAGATTGATGTCAGATTAAGTTCTGGAAAAAATCAATAAACTTTATGCTTTTGATGCTATTTTCATAATCTGATATTTCTGGAGAATTTTTAAATCTTTTTATCATTTTACATTTGACCATGAATATGATGTGCAGTAGTTGTTGACAGGGCTGAATCTTTCTGTTCTTTCTCATCTGATTTCCATCACTGAGCTGACACTGAGTAGCAGCAGTCAGGTCTGTTTGTACAAGAGATGGGTCATGGTCAGATCCTCACTCACAGTGATCTTTGACCTATATTGTCAGACTAGCAAAGCCTGCCTTCAGGTCAGGGACAGCAGGGTCCTTGTGTATTTCTATGTGTGTATTAATGGGAACTTTGGACTTCTTCTTTTTGTGTGGCATTCTGTGTGTGTTTGTCTAACATACAATACAACTTACATGTGATTTAAAGTCACTAAGAAGCAGAATGCAAAATTTCTTGCTACACTGAGGTCACTTTTCTAGAGGTAAAATATATTCAGGAGAGTTATAAATTAGACTGTAGTTTTACAGTTTCTAAGCTTTTGTATTTCCACCTCCCAATGTGAAGAAAAATATGTTTATACATATTCTCATGTTTTATTTACTGTAGACATAAAGAGTTCAGTCCCCAAATTAAATATTCATTTCAGAAAAAAATGGCTTTTGCTCAAACAAAATGACAAAATGAGTCCAGTGAATGAAAGCCCTGCTGAAATAACAGAGCTGGAAAAACACATAATGAAACAATTATCTGTCCAGAGCATTTTCTCAACATGAAATAATAATAACAGGAATCATGAGTATGAGGCCTCATACCAAACACCACACATAAAATCACATAATATCTCACAGATACTTTCCATGGGGAGCACCTCGGTGGGTTTTTTTTAAAATGATAAGTTCTGTATTGATGAATTTGTTTCCAGAAGTAACATTTACTATTTTTTAAAAGCCACTTGGATCAGTTGGTAAATGCATCAATTAATCAACACAAAATTAATCTGCAATTATTTCGATAATTGATTAATTGAATAAAATTCTCTTGATCTGACCTCTAAAATGTGAATATTTGCTGTTTTTTTGGTCTTTTATGACAGTAAATTGAAAATCTTTGAGTTCTTAGCTGTGAGTGGGACAAAGAAAGCAATTTGAAGACGTCACCGTCGGCTCTGGAAAAATGTGATGAAGATTCTGAATTTTCTGACATTTATCAAAATCATTCATCAATTTTCATTTCATTTTTCATTATCATTTCATTTTTATTTATTTTTTAATATGTTTTATTTATTAATCTGACTGATGAACATCTGCTCAATATGTGGTTTTTAGACATCTTGCCAGAGGACTGCAGTTGAAAATTAGCCTGTTGGCTAACACTGGCACATTTACAGAAAGGTTAATTAATGTGCACTGTCCTTTTCAAATAAATAAATAAATGAAAATGAAATTAAATTCATGTAAGATTAGGATTAGGATTAGTTTTAGCTCAGGATTAGACAGTATGGACAACCTGTAGTCAGTGAAAGTTCTCACAGGTTCAGTAAGATCAGTACTGTGAAATATCAGGTGTTTATGAGCAGCAGCACGTCACATCAGCAGCTTTGTTCACTATGAAGAATGTTTCCATTATCGTCTTTTATTTTCTTATTCATCTTCAGAAATCTGTGTGTGTATGTGTGTGTGTGTGTGTGTGTGTGTGTGTGTGTATGTGTGTGTGTGTGTGTGTGTGTGTGTGTGTGTATGTGTGTGTGTGTGTGTGTGTGTGTGTGTGTGTATGTGTGTGTGTGTGTGTGTGTGTGTGTGTGTGTATGTGTGTGTGTGTGTGTGTGTGTGTGTGTGTGTATGTGTGTGTGTGTGTGTGTGTGTGTGTGTGTGTATGTGTGTGTGTGTGTGTGTGTGTGTGTGTGTGTTTGTGTGTGTGCATGCAGTCACTTGTGGCTTCATGAGTGTGACAGGGTTAGAGTTGTGTGTGAGTGTGTGTATGGGTGTGCGTGCGTGTGTGTGTGTGCGCGTGTGTGTGTGTGTGTGTGTATGTTTGGAGCATGTTTGCACCTGTGTGTTTTTACGCATATTAGTCACACTGTTTTCTGCCTCCTTTTGTGTCTGTGTGTGTGTGCACGCACTGTGTGTGTGTTGGCTCCTGTGTGGCAGCCCACATGTGTTTGTATGCATGCTTTTACGTCCATGTTTGTTCATATATCTGCATACATTACTGTACCACTGTGTATGCCTTGATATGCATGTGTGTGTGCTTTTGTGTGTTTTTGTACTTGTATTTGTCTGCCCATGTCTGTGTCTGTGTGTGTGTGTGTGTGTGTGTGTGTGTGTGCGTGTGTGTGTGTGTGTGTGTGTGTCCCAGCCCTGTGTCAGCAGCAGACCTCGTCCTCGACGCCCACTCGCACTCCCTCCAGCTGACTGGCACCATGGCAACCGAGAGATCCAGCCAGCCGAGCAGGCGAGGCAGCCAGGGTCCTGTGTGTGTGTGTGTGTGTGTGTGTGTGTGTCTGTGTATTCTTGTGTCCATATCTGTGTTAAGGTGGGTCTAACTGATTCATCTTTTCAGTCCTTGTTTGTGTATTTTGCTTGTGTACCAGGAGCATTTACATATATGTGCATAAAACCTCTTATCAGCTGTGTTGTACATGTGTCAACTCATGCATACATACATATGTTTTAGTACATGACAGTCAGGACATATGCATTTGTGTGCAGGGTGAATGTTCATTTAGGCATGCAGTTTTATGGCTGCATAGCTCTGTGTGTCTGGAGGCGTGTATGTGTGTGTGTGTGTGTGTGTGTGTGTGTGTGTGTGTGTGTGTGTGTGTGTGCGCGCGCTTGTGTGTGTGTGTGTGTGTGTGTGTGTGTGTGTGTGTGTGTGTGTGTCAATTCGGATTTCCTGTGTG
>NW_019174723.1:5681491-5742424 GCF_002260705.1 Seriola dumerili | reverse complement strand
TGTGTGTGTGTGTGTGTGTGTGTGTGTGTGTGTGTGTGTGGATGAGGGTGTTGTTCGGTCATTGCTGGGTCAGAATAAGGAGATTTTTTTTTCCACAGATTCAGCAGAAGAGGAACAGGGCTCAGAGAGGCTTCACCCTTCACCACTGGCATCTCCTTATGAGCAGAGGACAACACAACTATTTCTGATTGCACCAAAGGCCAGACATTACCAACAAAGGTCAATGAGACTTTGTAGTCTCGGTGCCTGGATAATGTGACCCCCAAAAACACAGGCAGTGGACAAAAATATAGTGTTGAAAAAGGGCTAATTTGACATTTAGGAAAATATGCTCATTTGCTTTCTTGCTGAGCATTAGATGAGAAAATCAAGATCATTCTCATGTCTGTATGCTACATATAAAGAGACATCTTGGAGTTAGCTTAGCTTAGCATAACAAGGTATCTTGTCTTGAAACACCTTTAAGAGCCATAATTCATTTTCCTTAAAATGGCTTTACGTTACATTTTTTTGACTTATTTGACAGACCTGTTGCATACAGGACAAAAGTTTTTCATGCATGTTGTTGATCAGACATAAAACTTTAGTCCAATTAGTATCCTACCTGTGTTTTCAAAAGTTGTAGCTCAGCAGTTAATGAAGCATCTAGAATCGATTTCCATCCATTACAGTTTGGCTTCTGTCCTAATTATTCTACAGAGGCTGCTAATTGCCTTATTACACAACAGATAAAACCCTGATTAGACAAAGGTGAAGTGGTTGTTGTGGTTTTACCAGATCTTAAAAAGACATTTGACGCATTGAACCATGACATTATCATTTATAAACTTTCCAAATTTAACTTTTCTGGTTAAACTCTACAATGGTTCAAATCCTACTTTTCTAACTGTGAGCAGAGTGTTATCATACACAAGCAGCATCTACAACAATCCAGTCACTTATGATGATGAGAAATCAAACAATTAAACCCTTGAACAATAAGATCACAACACTGCTATGTTCTTAAGAATTTAAATATGTTAAGTTTTGATCATTACAGTCATGTATAAAAGCCTAAATAACGTGGTTGTTTCAGTGCTCAGTGAACTGCTGGTTCCTCTCAGGGTCTCTGGCTCCATAATATGAGGTGTGTCCCCTGGGAATAGTAAGGGCCCCTTTAGTAAATCCTCATTTGGACAGATGGCTTCTTTTGTTCGGGTGATCAACTTGTGGGACCCACAAAGCTCAGAACAGGTCATTAAACTCAAATTGCAACAGTTTAAAAAAAAAAAGTGGATCATATGTGACAAATGATCATGAATGATCTTGTGCATGTTGCTTTATAGCACTTTTATTGTATCATTGTTTGTGTTTTCTACTGTTGTTTTAATGTATTTTATTGTCAAGTTTTTTTTTAAAGGCCCACGTAAAAACAGGCATTGCAAATGAGCTTGGGTTATAAATGCTATGCATATGGCATTGGTTTATGCTACTCTATATACTTGTCCCTATACAAATAAAAATTAAAATAACACATTATGTGTTAAGTATTTTAAACAGTATTAGGTATAATTTATTTGTCCCATATTATCCTTTGCTGCATCTAAAATTTTTCCATATTTCACTATGAATGTGTAGGAGCAGTAGTAGTAGGAATCGGTGGAGGCCTAAGGAAGGTTGCTGATTTGAATCATGAGTCAAAGGTGAGAAATGGGAAAACATATATTCTTCTTCACTGCAGCTGCTCCTATGAAGCCATTCAGTGTCTGACAGAAGAAACAGGGAAGGTTCCAGACCACTCCTCAGATTCATCCTGGTTTGGGACAGTCCCCAGCCCTCTGCATGGCCTCAGCAGAATGTCAGTGGAGATTTCAACACTTAAAGGTTGTGTGTGTGTGTGTCAAACAGTAGAAGAGAAAGAGGAAGAAAAAGAAGAAGAGGACAGTTTCACAGAGAAGGAAATCCAAGAGGCCCAACCCAGGATGGCCAAGGACACAGCTGAGAATCCTGCCCAGAGTGGATGAAACTAGATGGACAGAAAACATAACAACACAGAAATATTCCCTTAGAATAGAAATATCTAAAGCCAAAACTTTGATGATTGTGGAACCGAAGCATCCAAAAGAAAGTGTGTGTGTGAGATAGTAAAGGATACATGAGCAGAGTCTCTTTGTGTTTCTGCAGTATGACTTCAAAACATAAAACTGCTTCCTAGTGAATCCAATCTTACTCACTAGAAACATACTTACCCACATGGAGTCCTAATTTATTGAAATACAAACATTATATATTGTACTGTATATAGCATTTTCTGTGGAACATATTACTTTAGAGTGCTTATGCTACAGTGACTCTACCGGAAAGTGATGAGACGGCACGGTCAGGCTAGCTGGCTAGCATGCTAACTAAATTGGAAGAAAAGGTGACGATAGAAATAGAAGCAAAACAAAAGGGTTGCTTTCCACCGCTGGAGACAGCTTTTGGTAAAGAAATGAAGTTTGACGTTGACTCACAATGTTTCTTCTAGACTGGTAAGTAAACAGCTGTTAATGCTAATGTTAGCTATATAGCAGTAGCAAAAACCTACAAATAGTCACTCATTAAAATTTTGAATGAATCAGTGAACAGGCTTAAAAGACAGAACTTTGCCTCTCAACTGTCGAAGTCTTTTCTCTAAATGTTTAAACTCCTGGTTTTTAAGATTTATTTACTTCTTATGGAGCTGTACTGAGTGTAATTCTCCTCAAACAAACGGTTGCTTTCCCACCAGCTGCTCTCGATGGGCAAACGTTGGCCTCCTGGACAACGTCACACAGAGAAAAAAAAGGGGGGGGGGGCGCGAGGAGATACAAAAGTGTTTTGAAACACACTTTCACTTCCCATGGTGGAAGGTTATTTTCATCCTCTTGGTCGAGTTTCTCTTTTTTTCTCTCCATCTCCTTATTCCTACGGGGAAAGCCAGGGGCCTTCAGATAAGACACTCAGACACAAACATAACGGCCCAGTTTGGACTCAGCTCAACTTCAGTTGTCTTTGAAAAACAAATGCACTCGCACGCACATAAAGCTCTATTTCCTCTCAATACGATCTTTGAAAATATCTCTTGATGTTTATCGTGGTACGCGTAGAATAAAATCCTAATTTTGGATCATACACTAAAATGCCCTTTTTTGTAAAAAATTATATAAAAGAAAGTTTTAGATGAACTTCTTAGAATCCTGATTTTTGTATGATAATTACAATCATATAGTCAAAACATGTCAACAGGGCAACAAGTCCTCAAACCTAGACAACCATATAGGTCGCTTGTCACTGCCCTGGATAGGGGTGTACTAGCGGCAGGTGTGCTGGACATTCGTGGTCATGGTAACAATTATAAACGCAGTTAAGACTGTCGACCGTTCATGTCAATTGTAAACAGGAATTAAAAACATCCAAGGCACTTAGACCCCTGATTATAATAATAATACTAAAAAAAGCCTCTAAATAATGTTTACAGTCGGGTACAAAAAAAAACCCGGTTTTTAAGTCATTTATATAACTCCCGTTTAAATTTTAAGTCTTATTTGTGGGCGTGACCATCGAGATGGCGTCACAGTCTGCTGGCCGTCAGCTCTGCGTCACCTTAGACTGAACGTGACCTCTCGGTGTTTGTGGTGTTGGTGCCTTTTGGAAGATTTGGAAGATCATGGAAATATCGGACAAATGATATGGCTTGCTGTGCGGTTAATTGACTAACAGAACGTGAGGATGTCTGTGCTCCTGTATTTTTAAGGTGAGTGAAATTATAGTATTATTTTATTTATATGTTAGCACTGGTTAGCAGTTATCTGTCTGCGCTCACCATAACCGGCCTCTTAGCTTAGCTCGTTAACTAGCTATTTGGCTAGCAAATGAAGTAGCCTTTGGCTAGCCTCCAATCAAGGCGCACAGACCCCCAGCTGTGCTAACGATGCTAATGGGAGCTTACGCTTGCCACAGTTTATTTACCGGCATTCAGCGAAATCTCGGGTCTACACATGCCCCACCTCTTTATCCATATCTGGATTAGGTGGATTAGAGTTAGGCGTGGTTAGGACAAAACAGCTTCAAAAATGCTCTTCAGAAACCTCTGGGTGATGTCAAAGAGGCTACGTTCATCTTTGTTTACAGTCTTTGGTTCCCTCCATCATTTGATCTTTGCTCCTGAGTTGAGTTAGTAGTTTATGTCATTATATTTCTTAAGTAATTGTTGATTATATTCTAATGCCAAAATGTAAGCCAAATAATGGCAGCATGTTTTTACAGTAGTTCCTCGTTGTGGTTTTTGACAGTCATGATGGTAGACTGATCTTTTAACTTTTATTGTGACTTTTTCCTCTGTTGTGTACCATAGGGGGTTCTTCATGATTCCAGTGGACCAGACCATCATGAATGGCAGTTTTCCCAATTTTGGCAACGTCCTTGTACTCATGTTTGCAACATACTACTGCCTCAGCATCAGTTATCCACCAAAACTGGGTCCAACTCTGGAAATCTTACAGAGGTAAGACTTGTCATGTAATTATTCATAAGTCAATCTATATTAAACCATTGAGTGGACTCAGTGGTCTCAGTGGAGCCGTGTGTGAGTTATTTCTGTGCATGAAGTAATGTTGAAATGACACACAACTGTCTAACAACTCAAACATATAAATTTTCTTTTTTATTTGTAAAGAAAACTATTCCGTTTTTTAGAAGTGCAGGATTATTCCAATAGTTAACATATGTTAAAAGTAAAAGACATCATGGAATTATTATTGCTATTAATTCTTGTAAAATTACAATAATAGATGTTAATCATCGTAAAGACAATTACCTTTTTTTGCCCTTCATATAGTACACGTGAATAAAATGCTCACGCAAAATTCAGCAAATTCACCTTCTAAAACTATGAATAGTACAGGGTGCATGGCTGGTGTATTTTAAATAGTTAAATATCAGAGCTGATCAGTTATTTAAAAAAAGAAAATCACTGAACACTTTGCAGGATTGAGGAAATACTTCACACATAGTACCGTGGTGTCTCTTTAAGTTGTCGATTTAGTTATAAACTCTACTGCTTCTCCAACAAGACCTCAGGCCACCTGGCGAAGGACAGTGAAGGCTGAGGTGGGGGATACGGGACTCTCATGAGACAAGGTGCAGCTAGCTGCTAAAGACTGTGACAGGTGGGGCCTTATGCCTCAAAAGAGGCAATCCGTCATTCAGACAGTGTGAGATGGGATTTTGGGACTGTGATGTCTTTTGTTGAGGGAGCTTGAGTTGAAGCCTTTCTTGAAACAGTGTCAGAGTGGAGGATTCAGCACTTCACCATCATTTCTGAGGCAACTTGTGTTTTTCTACTAGATGCATTATACTACACTGGTGTCCATGTTATTCTGTCCAGCCATCGTATATTTCCGTACTCTGTTGTTCTCTGTTCCCTTTGTCTCTCTATAGCTCTTCTCTGGAGACCGACAGGGGCTGTGGTGTTTTAGCTGCTGGGTCTGTGTGTGTGTGTGTGTGTGTGTGTGTGTGTATGTGCATGTCTATGTATGTGTGTTTATGTGAGAGAGAGAGTGTGTATACATGTGTGTGAGAGTGTGTTGACAGCACATGTTCTCCAAGGAGCCACTACAACAGCCCTCGTACACAGCAACCCACCTTTATAAATATGAACACATAAACACACCCATATAAGACAGGACTAAGAACAAAGAGTCCCAACCCACCTTAAAAGCATACACACACACACACACACACACACACACACACACACACACACACACACACACACACACACACAGATTGTATATATTTATATTTATATCTTGTGTCCCATTATAAAACAGCTGTCTGTGCCAAATCATCAAGACAATACAACAATGCAAAGGTACACACTCTTAAAATTTAGTATTGAAAGGATATTAGATATCTAATATACAGTAAATGTTGTATTATTCTTTGCATGCCAGCAGTAATTAGACAGGTGGTTAAGGTAAAACGTGTTATAATATTCACACAAATACAGTAAATGACCAAATATTTAGATACAGTTGCTGTTAGCACAGGGGAAATGGGTCCCATATTCATGCATTTTTAGAAAGCTGCTAAGTTATTTAATAGATCTTTCTCATATAACCTCCAGTTACTAAACAGTTTTATTTAAAAAGGAAGATTCAAGGTGCTGGGGCTCATGAAAAGCCTTCAAGTCCCAATCAGTATTTTTAAAAATACATCAGTGCCTGTCTCAGTTTCTGGAAAATTGGCATGTAGAATTTTTCAGAAAGGGTCCATAATGTTTTTTTTTCTCTTCTCTTGATCTACATTATTTCATGTAGAAGTATCAAAAGATCCAGAGAATCCTGTGCAGATGTTTGAAAAATATTTCATTCATTTCTATATGGTATTTGTATTTTATATTTGTATAGTCAAATTTAATTTATGCCTTTTAAGATAATGTCTTGATTATTTTGAGCTAAAAAAGAACAAACAAAGGAGTTGTACATTAAAAGTTATAACAGTTTGTTTTCATTTTGTGGGATTGATAACCTCACAACACCAGCAGTGATGCTTTCTTTCAAATGATAAAACAGCTACAGATATATTGATATTATATCTGTAGCTGCAGTTCAGTGCTGCTGCTGATGGTGAGAGTCACTCTGAAGCTGAATGCTCACTGTGATATTTTTGCACTGATAAGAGGAGACAAACGGAACTGACTGTTTCAGGTGGTTGTCAGTGTGTGTTGTTATGGTGCTGATACTGTGGAGTGTGCATTGTTTTGACGTGGAGCTCATTTCAATGTGATTTGTCTCCATTTTGCAAAAGAGCTGTACAGTGTCAAGTATCTCACACAGTTTTAGAGAATCATTTTTGCACCAGCTGTATTTACTTGTTACACCACACTTTGGAAGTCATCCTGTGGTAACTAAAAGAAGACAAACTGAAATAACCAAGCGTGCAGTGCATGGTGGGTAAATTTTGACAGGGGAGTTTCACGTAGTGGCACATCGATTCTGTCTAGCTGAAAACTTGAAATTGTTTAAAAACGAAAGGCCATGTTGTTTTAACATTTTAATTAGGGGAATGACATCGCAAAAAGACATAAAAATGTAAACATCATAAACGCAACAAAAATCTTAATGACCAGGGACAAACAGAAATGTTTTGACAATAGAGTTAAAGAAATTTTGATGAGAAAAAAGTACTATTGAAAACAAAAATGTTTGTCAGTAAAGATCCACTGTGCAGAGTTTATGATCAGTTGTGAGGCTTAAATGAGTCTTAAACCACTGCACACCGCACATTATTTGTGTATTTGTGTATTACTGTATTTGTGTAAGAAATGTGTCTGGTAAAATAATTTTTAAATAAATAATTTTTTGTTGTTTAATTCCTTCCAGGAGCCGGTGTCTGTCTCATATTCTGTATGGAAGAAGATGACATGAAGCCTCAGCTCACAGAGTGAAGCTACTGCACTCCCCCCGTCTGTGTGCACATAATTAAGGTTACTGAACACACTAAAGTTAACATGCACACACTCATGTATCTTAAACACAGTGGAAATGCAAATGCAAATAAAATCCATGAAATCCTTCCCGCACATAATTACATATGTACTGTACTGCTCCCAAGAAAACCTAGAAAGCTTGTAACCCTACGGCAGGCTGGTGACTGGAGCTGTAGCTGTAGCTCAGGTGGTGGAGTGTGTAGAACAAGTAGAGCTGGAAAAAACATAAAGCCACTTTGGACAAAGGCATCTGCTGAATGCAATGTATTATTTTCTTAGTGACGTTCATCACCCTATTTAAAGCACTGTCTATTTGAAAAGGTCATTTCAGTTCATACTCAGTCTAAACATCTTATTTGTCTTAACCATCAACTTTAACTTTATTGTCGCTACAGGGACATTTGTCTGTCAGCGGGTGAAACAGAACACAAGATACATAAAACATGTGATATAAATATTTACAGTGAGACAAATGTTACATCTATCACACAAGCTCACAGGAAACAGTTTAGATCAAGCGGCAGTATAACATCAAGCCTGAAGTACATGAAGCTCTTTTCTTACTAGGTTTGAGGTCATAGTCACAGACAGTCACAGCTGACTCATCATGAGAATTCAGCAGTTTGATGGCATTATTAGACCTGGTCTGTGCTACTCTAAATTACCATCCAGATGGGAAAAACTCAAACTCTGCAGTTGCTCTCTTGGAGAAAATGTGAGATGCCTTTTACCAACAATGATCTTTCTGGCCGTTTTACTAGTGGAGCTGTCATCGTCCAACTTGTTTCCAGCTAAGAGTCACTTGTTTAAAAAATTTCCCAGAACACAAACATGACTCAGACCATCCTTAGCAAAAAACATTTTGTCTTACATTAAAATGAAATTAATAATTCCAGCGGTTTAGACTAAGTACTGATATTGTAAAATGAATATATGACGACTACACATCTTGAGAGAGATAGCTGGTTATTTAAAAACTGATCAACAATTAAACTCTGTGTTTTTAAGCAACCCATAATGGAAAGTTGTTTTTCTGAGGCTGTAAATAACAATGGCTTTCATTATCAATTAATCAGACATATATTTTCTTGATTAATTGATAAATCATTTTGTCTAGACAATGAGAAATTAGTGGAGTGTTCTGGTGGTGGAATGGTTACAGCGCCTGCTGTGAAAATTGTTATAATTTCCCACAGCTCCAGGCGGTATCTTGAAATGTCCTTGTGTCTGACCAACAGCCTTTGGGAGATTCACATAATTATCATCTCTGATCTTCACATTTGAAAAACTTTAAAGTCTTTGCCAATTTTTTTCTTAAAAAATACTCTTATTGTACTCTTATACTCTGATTTGAAGGAAACTTCTATTCAATCAGATTCATTTAAACCTTTCAAATAATGATTTCTTAATGCATTGACAACAAATGTGTCACCCTTTCTCTGACAGTAGCAGCTTCAGGTTGGATATTTAGACAGTTTCAGGTATTTGTTTGTGTTTTTTTAGTTGGACTGGGCTGCGTTCACATTCATATCATATCACCTGCAGTTTATTCAGTAAACTTCAGAGATACTGAAGACACATGAACAGTAACAAAGATTGTTGATTCCATTACATGCCCAGGTTTTTCAAATACAAAGTGAGTTGCAATAATAAAAATGTGTGATGTAATTTAAAAGAACATAATTCAAGAATGTCTCTCTTAACCCTTATAACCATGGAGACTGAACTGAACTGCAGAGTAAACTTTTCTCCATAAGTCAGTATCAGTGTGAACAAACCAGGCTACAGAAGGAAGACCATGTGAACTGTCAGATAGTGGTGTTCCTCTTTAAGGCTGGTGGAGGATGCTCTGTTGGGGGAGTGTTTTCTGCATCCTGGTTCAGTGCCAGCTTCCTTATTTTGATGTGTGTAGCTGTTTCTACAGCGGGTTACTGGCCTTTTTGTGCCTCTGCTTACTCCACTCATTTCAAGCGTGCATCTGACTGTCGGGATGGAGGCTACATGACTGTTAAACACCTCAGCTGGGACTCAAAAAAGAAATACTTTAATTTGATCATCTCTTCTAGTCTAGACACAAAGTTATAAAAACCAAACTGATGCAATGTGGCTCAATTTAAAAGCTATATAGGTAGCTAAAACAAACCAAAGGAATTCATAGCCTCTATTCTCATTGTTTAAACCAGTAACCATGGAAACAATCCAGGTATAATGTTTTCCTTAGTTCTGGTCCCAAAATCAGAGGATCTACTTCTTATCTGGGTTTGTTACAAAAGCAAAACAATAATAAAACGCTCCCATGTGGTGCATGTATAAGGTAGCTTAATGGGTTGAATGGGACACATCATGGCTGCATTAAAAAGAACTTTGAGATAACAGCTCCCATTAAATATCTTCACTGAAATTTACTGAAGTGATCAATCAATGAAATAAAATCTGATATCATGGGGAAGCAGACAGCTCATCTTGATTGGTTTTGTTTTGTGTTTTAAAATAACAGGCATGGCATCTTTAAACAACAAGATCATTCAAAGCAATTTACACATTAAATTAAATAAAAGATAAAAACTAAAATGGATTAAATTAGAACAAGCAGAAGGATAAAAAGTATAGTGCAGTTATAGTTCAATTAGAGATATTGATAAATAACCATGTTTTAACTTATTAGGAGGTTTTGGAAAACAAGAGTTTTTAGCCTCAATTTAGTTGTTTAGTTTCAGTGTTAATAAAGTTCACTGGGAGTTGGTTCCTTATATGAAGTACATTGATACTGAACTCTGTATATTTATGTACCTGTAAGGACAGTAAGTGGACCTGGTCTGGACTATGAGCGGTCTCGATTGTTCTTAACAGCAGATCAGAAACGTATTCTGGACCTGAAACCCACAGTGCTTTATGAACCAATAGCAGTATGTCAAAATCACTCCTGTCACATACAGGAAGCCGGTGCAAAGATATGAGAACTGGATGTATGTGATCCTCTTTAGTGAGGTCTCTGAATCAGCTGCCGTTGTCTGGTCAACCTTTGGAGAGATCTGTGAACACATCTTTATTGTAGTTGAGTCTCATTGAGTGGTATATTTGATATATTTGAAGATAATAGCAGGTTTGTGGCCTTTAACAATAGGGATTCAAGGTGAGTGCTGACTTTTTTTCTCCCAAACTTTATTAAATGACTTTTCAAACAGATAACAGACAAGTGGCACCAGGAACTCCAATGCAGATATTAGATAAACACAACAGATAAAATAAAGAGGGAAAGAAAGGCAGAACAGACTAAAATACAGTTTGAAATAAAAAATACATACATGGCAACTATGAAAATGCACATTAAAAGGTCGCTGTGTCTTCCCAAAATGTATTATTGATCATTGATTTCCCATCTTAACAAAGAAGAAAATGTCCTAATCTGTTTTCATTCTAAATATCCATCTTCATATATAATTTGTTCTTATTCATCAGCTGTTATCACTGCCTGTGTTGCACCAGGTTCAGGCCACCTAAAGTGGAACAGAGACTGATCAGATATTATTCTGGAAAATGTGATAAATAATAGATTAGACTTTCTGCAGGCCAGCCAGTCGTTTTTATATGGCAAACTTCTTTAATGTTAATGTTTGTTTTTATTTTTTCCTGTAAGATCAAATAGTTTTCTCAACACTTTGGGTCATATCCTCACGTCAGCCTGTTACACCCCCTTTTGACATCTGGCAGCAGCAGTGTAGCGGCGCGTTTTGGTCTTTTCCGGACACTTCCTGCTTTTTAAACTGGAGCTGCAGCGTGTATGTCCCGTTGCCTCTTCACAGCCTGGACTGGTCGTGTGTCGCAGCAGTGTATTTTTTTTTAATGTATTTAGGATTACAGTTGCTGCTGCTGCTTGGGCAGCGATATCGTATTGTCACCAGCGTTGGACCTGATCGTTTGTTTGAGGAGAGAGGAAATGAGGCGTAGCGTTGCGCTTTGAGGGTGCCAGAGGAGGAAAGACAAACAGGATTCAAACAGGTGTCCGGTTGTCTCCCATCAGCCCGAAGGAGGAAGACAGAGGAAAGGTGGCAAACAGAAGAACATTATAGTGCGGCTACTCTGACTGTTTATCAATAAGAAAAGGCGGTTAATAGGCAAATCAATCCGCTAATTTCACAACGTGTCGTTTCCTCCAGTGAACCGTGCGCTCCCTCGGTTCAGCGGTGATGGAGACCCGGCAGACGAACCAGGAGAAAACCGCCTTTTAATATCGCTCATAGCTTGTTTTAAAGGAAAATAGGTGAAAAGAGCCAGCTTTGCATCTCCCTTCTGTCTTTTCTCCCTCAGAGAAGGAGGAGGAGGTGGTAGAAGAAGGGAGGCGGTGACCGACATCCCCCACGGGACAGGCCGACCGACCCACGCTGCTAACAGGTGTGTCTGAGGAGGACACACCGCTCCAATCTGCACCGCCCGTCCGGACGGTTCACTCCCCTCCTTCCCTCCCTTCGTGCCTCCCGGTCCGTTCTTGTGTCTTTATTGTTCCTGCCGAAATTACATTCAAACGGACTGGTTTGGAGTTAAATTTCGGCATCATAGTGAGCGCTTGTTCTTTTCCTCTTTCGGTCTCTTCGCATCTATCCATTGGTGCGTAATAGCTGAGGGGAGGAAGGAGGAGGTGGGATCCAAACGGCTAATTTTGAGACGTTAATTTAAAAAAACGAATGGGACTTTGTAGCGAGGTTGTTTTTTTTTCTTGAGGAATGGAGGTAATTTAAAGGTTTGGACTCATTATATCAGAGGTTCGGAGAAAATTTAAAGATTTTGTGAGATTTATCACCAAATTTATAGGTTTGCACTGATTTCGCCTCTGGTTAAAAGACAGAGCCGCCGTTGGTCCTGTGGTTTCGACGACGTTCGCTAGCCCAACCGAAACGAACCGACGGACCCGAAGTGGGTCTTTTCAGGGGACTCTCTTGTTTAAACAAAGTGTATCTCGTTTTATCATGACAACGAGAAAAGCCAGCAATGTGGCGGACATGGTGACTACCTCCACCACCGCCAACCACCAGCACCAGAACCAGCAGAGGAGCCGGAGTCCCAGCAGCTACGGCAGCGGGGTTCCTGCGTCCGAGGCGGCGGCAGCGGCGGCCGGAGGGGCGGAGATGTTCGGAGAATTTCAGGACTGGTGCCTGCGGACGTACGGGGACTCCGGGAAGACCAAGACCGTGACCCGGCGCAAATACAACAAAATCCTCCAGACCCTGCTCCAGGGGGACGAGGAGAACAGCAACGGGGTGTTCCTGCACGAGAAAAGCAACAACCATATCAACGCCAAATTTAAATTCTGGGTCAAGTCCAAGGGCTTCCAGATTGGGACCCTGCAGGACGGCAAGAACGGCTCGTCGGACAGACCGGTGCTGTACGTCCCCATCAAGGCGACGGTTAGTGCATCTTCCTCTTTCACTATGGTGCGTGTGTGTGTGTGTGTGTGTGTGTGTGTGTGTGTGTGTGCGTGTGCGTGTGCGTGTGTGTGCACGCGCGCATGTGTGCGTGCATGTGTGTCCCGTTTTCATGGGTGCTATTGGGCTACCCTTATTTGCCTAAAGAAATAAGGTGTGTGTGTGCGTGTGTGTGTGTGTGTGTGTGTGTGTGTGTGTGTGTGTTGTAGCCTGAAGCTGTACAACATAACTTTCCCGGGCTCAGTGCCATGGCTACAGCAAACACCTGTTCCATTACAGAGCCGAGCCTGTTAGTGGTTTTGCACTGTCTTTTTTAAAACCCTTTATTTTAGCAGCCTCTTGAATAACAGACAATATAATGCAATACTGCTCACAAACATTTACTGACAAGAGTTATACTTGCCTTTGTTAATGATGGTAAAAGAAGGGGATGAATTAATTTATCTAAAAAAATACAGGTGCCTATTAAAGGTCACCAGAGTCCTCAAAAATCAATTTGTTTGGCAAAAACTACAAACCCACAATGATCTGTTTATAATTACATGAAACCAAGACAAGGAAACGACTACAGGCATTTAACAGACTGTGACCTGTGACTCTATAAATATCTACAAATGACTAAAATTATGTTTCTGTTATGACAATTATGAAAATAAAAATGGCAGTGACATTTTGAAGTCATGAGGACCTAGTAGTACTGCAGTGCATCAAAGCTGTTTTTGTATGTGGAGTTAGTCCAGTTTGATTTAGTAGTGCTGGGATTAATTAAAGCTTCTGTCAGTCGATTAATTCACAGGATTTTCCAGAATTAATCACTCGATTTGAAAATGCAAGGTAGTAGTGTTGTGCAGTTTATCCATCTCACTTTTACTTTTGTCCTCCTGTCAGTCAAGTAATGAACTTTGACCTGGAGTTTAACCCACCACTCTTGCTTTGACTTAAGTTAAAGCTGATTTACTAGTGTAACTGAGAGTCTAGACATATCTTGACATTGGTAAAACAATGCATTAACAGGGATGGATGGGATGTTACATCGCACAGAGATACAAGTCCTTTACAAGTGTGCTTCCTTCTTTTCTTGACAGTGTAATGCACATTCGTTCTCCTCTGCTCCTTTAGTATTCTAATAATAATTAAGCTTTTTATCAGTTCAGGTCCAGTTGTTGACTTGATCTGACTTGAGAAAAGGTGGGATTTTGAGATTTGTTTTTGTTTTGTTCTCTTGGTGAGAAAATCTTATGAAAGGTGCTTTTGAGAAAGTGAGAGAGAGGAAAGGGAAGGTGTGTGTGTGTGTGTGTGTGTGTGTGTGTGTGTGTGTGTGTGTGTGTGTGTGTGTGTGTGTGTGTGTGTTTGTGCTTTGATACATTGCAGGCAGCCAAACATGCATAACCCACAGGTAAACTCAGTTGTGTTGCACTGTTGAGAAGAAGTGCAAAAGAACTTCAACATCCTGCAGCTGTAGAAGCTAATTCAATCAACAGAATTTAGTTTAGATTTTAGTTCAGGTAATTACAAACACAATACTGTTTGTATGGGTGGAAGTGTAAATGGTTTCTTACTATAAAATGGTTATTGAGCTTGATTAAAGCTTGATTGCCAGTTGGTAGCATCAGTTAGCGCCTGTAATGAAACAGAAAGTGGCTCATAATCTTACCAAATAAGTGTTTGCAGGAAAGTGAAGCACATTGTTGTTTGTTGTTGTTGTTAGAGTCAAAACCATCTCAAAAACAGACGCAACTATTTTGATGATCAATTTATTGTGCAAGTCATCATATGAAGTCTTTTCAAGCAAAATATGTGAAACATTTTCTGGTTCTAGCTTCTCAAACATGAATATTTGCTTTTCTCTTTTTGATGTCATTGTAAACTGATGGTTGGACAAAACAAGCCATTTGAAGATGGCAAATTGGGCTCTGTGAACATGTGATGGACATTTTATAGACTGAATGATACCCATTGATAATTAAGAAATGAATCCATAATGATATGAAAAAAAAAATCATTAGTTGTAGCCTCAGATTTGGTTGTTGTGAAATGTCCCATCATCAATCGTTTCATCCAGATTTGGCTTTTTCATAATCAGTTTCTTTTCATTTTCTGCACCGATCAATGAGTAATCCTAAATATTATTTGATGTATATCCTTTTGTTTCAAGGTACAGACAAAGTTGGGGAGTTTTCTAACGACACAACTCAAACAGTGTACCTGTTGCTCAGTGGTTTAGTTTGCTCTGAAAAAGCCCATATATGTGGTTTGTGTGGTCAGTAGTCTGCAGGTCTGTTCCCATGTCATGACTTTAGCTGTGTTTCTAAGCAGAACCACCGGTATTTGCAATGTATCGGCTGGTAATGTGTGTGTTGTCCAAAGGATGTTGTAGGGAGGGATTCAAATCGTTCATTTCTTACTCTTGATTTTTTTTGATTGATTGAATGAGTAGCTCGGAGCAGCCCTGGCCTACATGATGGTGGTATTCTCAAAACAGAGAGCACTTGTTGATAGTGCAGTGCAGTGGGACGACACAAAGGTATGAATTAAACGGGGAAAAAGGAGCGTCTCTCTGTGAAACAAAAACACTGCTACATTTATAAATGGATCAGTCCAGCTTGTTTGTACTTTAAACCCAAATTGTCTGTAATCTCAAACAGATTTTGCTGTTCAGTCTCTGCCCCTGTGCAGATCTTCATCTGAACGATTTCTGTATCTGCAGACTGAGGCGTTTGTTCAAATGGCTACACAGACAGGTTGTTGTAATGTAGGATTGCTGTGGAGACGAGAAGGGGCTTGATAGGATGGTTGGCATGGTTACCGCGCGGCTAATTTCACTCTGTCCCATATCATTTCATATTCAGATTAACATCAGGAGTATCGCAGAAGACTGGGAATCCTCTTGCAGAGTTTATCTTGACTAAACTCCCCCCCCCCCTGTGTCTCACCCTCAGTCTTGGCAGCAGCAGGTCTGTTGAGTCTGTTTAGTATCTGAGGATTGTGTTTAGACTGGGAGAGAGAGAGAGAGAGAGAGATCCCTCCTGTGTTCTCTTGAGCTCACTGAGTGTCTGTGTGTGTTTTATTTCTGAGTGTACCTGGACGGTTTAAGGTGCCTTTAGGCAGTGCACCTATCGCAGAAGTTTATTGCATGTTATACTGTGCAAGTTGGGTCCAATAAAATCTCTGTGAGACTGTATGAGTTTGGGGCATGTCAGATTGTGAGTGCGTGATGAATCGTGGAGCTACTGTGTAAATAGACCAAAGTATATGAAAACCCAGGCACATCATCAGCTCTTCTATATGTATTTTCTTTTTTTCCAGATTCAGAAGTTTACAAATTTTGATACACACATTGATGTTTGTCAAGTTTTTCCACTATTACACTTATTCATCACGTTGTTCTCTTCCATTCAGATTCTTAATTTTCATCTCAAAATTATAGAAAGACCTGTGGAATAGATTTTAATTCTTATGACAATAACTTTGCTACTTCAAGCTTTATTCATTCATCCCTTAATACATGTGTGTGGGGGTGATTGAATTACAGTATCTGCTCTCCCCTAACCCACTGCTGATGTGCATTTGAGCAAAACAAAGGATAAGGCTGGTGATGTTTTGTAGTTTTCTTAATGTTGACAAATCCCATCAAAAGATTTCTCTCAGCACTTTACGACTTCCTTACACATTCTGTGGCACTCTGTCCCAAACCCGTTGGATCCTATGATGTACAAAAAGGTCGAACCGTAAAAAATCACATACATATGGTCTCATTTTAAAAAAAGGCTCAGTGAGGGTGTCCATTTGTATCACAGTATGAGTTGTAAGGGACGAGGTGATGATATTCATTGTATTGTTGTCTCTGACAGATTGTGTCATGCACACACATCTACCTTGTTCTTCAGCTGTCAGCTTGAGTGGCAACAAGCTTTCTCTGGTTGGTGCTCAGGGTGAAAAAACAATTGTAAATACAAAAACAATACTCAATACGCTAGTGAGTATTTACAACAGTAGGAGGGTTTATGTGGGACTGAGTCGAAAATAAACTAGTGTGGCTGTGGCTCATTGATGTATATTTGACTTATATACAATAATTGAACTCTGTGGCACAGAGGAATAAGATATATTATTTGTTGTCATTTGTTGTTCAGTCTCCAGTTTGTCTCTATATCCTACCTTTTGAGTGAGGTGAGAAACACAGGCCTGGATGTGTTGATCCACACAGGATCTTAATGTTGTGTTTATGGTTCAAATCAGCATCCTGCTTTCTTTCTGTCTGCGTCGTGCTGAGAGGGGTGTGACCTGACTGCAGCAACAGCTGATCAGACAGTGACAGTGTTTACAGTGACACTGATACACAGATCATCACATGTGTGTACATGTCAATTATATGTGTGTTGGTCAGCTGATCTCTGATGTGTGGCACGTTGTATGGACGAAAGAACTGAAAACAAAGGGTTGAGTGCGCAACATATAGGAAATGTCAGTCTCCTGGGGGCTCTTAGGTTTGACTCTGCAGCCAGAACTCAGTAATACACACATGTGAGACACTTAACAGCTTTCAAGTAATCAGAATTGATGGGACTAATCAAAAGACTGACAGGGAACATTAATAAGTTAAAGTGACAGATCTGCTGCTAATTTCTTCCTCAGTGTCTGCATTCATTACTCCTGCTCTGTTTCATACACAACCTCTTAACCCATATATTCCAATGATAAACTTTTCCTCGTTGTCAAGAGTTAAAATGAAAGGAGAAACTAGTGGTGTGATGTTTTGTCGAAGCATCTGATTAGTCAGACACACACTGGTCATCTGATTGTGTAACACTTGCTCTGGCTGGTTTACAGTGAGCTATTATTAGCTGAGGGGTCTGGTCTTCCTCAAAGCCATATCTGTGATTTTAGCCAAACCTCAGGAAAACTTTTGAGCTTGTTTTTTAAAATAAATGGCTGTTGTGTAATTTGTCCAAGAGTTTCCTGTTGAGTCTACTGTCATCTGTTCAAACAAGGACACACAACAACTTTAAAGCATAATATAAAAGCCCTGTTGAAAGAAAAGATACATTTTTTTGTTGTGCTTGAGCTTGTTCCAGCTCCTTAATTGTGGAGATTTGCTGCTTTTCTTTGTCTGATGTTGTAGTAAACTGAACATCTATGAGGTTTGGACTGATCTGACAAACAAAATTATTTCACCTTGAGCTTTAAGAAATTGTTTATTTTATGCGATTTTCTGACATTTTATAGACTAAACAATTAACTGATTAATTAAGAAAGTAATCAGCAAATTAATCATTAATAAAGAATTAATCATTAGTTACTGAACTATGTGTTTGTTTCTGAAGAGTAACTGATATAATATCAGTGGCCTTTTTTCCCATTCATGTCACTACTCTGGTAACTCCTGTTGTTTGGGTCACCTGCACAGCAGATGTACATCCTGTGAGTTATTTCCTCCAAGTGAAGCTCATCCCAGGCAGGTGCAAAGAAGCAGCTGGCAACACCATGTGTCACAGAGGTTGAATATGTCTGTCTGTTTTTAAGTCCTTCACAGAACAAGAGAGTTAACAGTGACGAGGCCTGCAGCACAGAGGGAATAGGACAACCCAAATGAGGATAATTGGTTCTATCAGAAAAACTATCTACAAACAGACCTTTAAAAAATTGCGGTTATGTTGTGGTTATGTCCTTTTGCACTAACAGAAAGTTTAAGTTATTAAAAAAGAGAATATCTAATACAGGTTCACTCAACTGACCCCTGGTGGGAAAACTATCCTTCATTTAATTCAGAGGGCACTTTTTAATTAGCTTGATTAGTAGTGTAGCGCCCCTCTGGCTGGTGGGAGTTTGGTTTGAGACCTGGAACAGAAACTTATCCTGAGGTAGAAGCAGAGCCCCTGATGATGTAAAAGACAGCCATTAGAGATTGTGTGTGTGTGTGTGTGTGTGTGTGTGTGTGTGCGTGCGTGCGTGCGTGCGTGCGTGCGTGCGTGCGTGCGTGCGTGCGTGCGTGCGTGCGTGCGTGTGTGTGTGTGTCTGTTCTGAACTAATTTTTAATTTATCTGTATAATCAATGTTAAATCATGGTTTTGGTTGTCAATGATTAATAATAGAGTATTGATGTCTGATCAGAAACATCGTTTGATTTCATGTGGAATATACACTGTAGTAAAAAACTGTCTTGCTGGTACTGGAAAAAAAAAAAATTGTGGATTATGATACAGTGCCACTACATTGCCATAGTGGCGTACAGCCGCAATTGCAGTTAACTATCAACCGAGTACAGAGAAAACAAGTACTAGAATTTTGTCGAGAGGCGGAGGCGGCACGAAACTTGACGGAGGCGGCCACCTCCCAATTCTCTATGCAGGAAAAACCCTGGTTAATCTGTATGCTAGCAGCATAGAGCCCACACATCGAGTCAACTAGATTATATGAACATGTTTTAAAGGTCTCATATTTTAACTTCTCCTGTGTTTTATTTGAAGTGTTGATCCATAAGAAGATATATTTGTGGTTTTAAGAACCAAAAACCATCTCAACATAGTTTTACATCTCCTCTCTCAGGATTCTCTCTGGAGTTCTAGTAACAACAGGTCAGTGAGCCAATCAGAAGAGAGGCTCTTAGATTTTTAGTGATTAAATAAAAATATAAAACCAAATCCTGCAAGGTTGGATGGTGGGTTTGGGTGGGCGTGGCTTGGGGCATGGCAGAGTGGCGGAGTGGTGACTGCTTAGTTGTGACATCACAAAGTTACAGAAGTCTCAACAGCTTTTTTAAGGCTCAGTTTTTGAATACAGACTGTGTGCATTTCTCTGTGGACTGGGCGCTTTGATACTTTCACAGTATTAATATAGAACTTGCAGAACCTGCTTTATAATCAAAGAACACATGGACAGCCACCTTTATACTATATGGGAGCTTTTAATGATTAAAAATAACGATTAGTGATTTGTTCAAAATTATGTTGTTGCAGTCACTTCTCAAGAATATTAATTGATCTATAGTTCATATAAGTAAATAAAGTAATGTTCATTCTGTCCATAATTTGTTTCTTTATTTCTCTTGAAAAGTTACATAAAGAACCGTTTAGAGTACCGTAAAATACCGGATCAATAAGCAGTATCAGTTAGAGTCATAGTATTGTTAAAATCTTAACGATAACCTTCCCTTGGCTTGGCTTGAGCATTTTTATCAGAACTCTACGACAGGATTTCCAAAACACAACAAAATCCTGGGTCTTTTGATGTTCCTCTTTATGGCCCAGCAGCATTTGTCATTTTTTGGACAGTCTGTAGACAACAGCGGAGTGCAGCTGGTTAACTGTTACATAACCTCTGTAAATATTGTTAGAGATGCTGTGGAATAATGACAAATTAACTTAAAGGACCATATTCAAGCTGATCTCTACCCTCTGTCTCATGCTGTTGTAAGTAATTGTGTTTACATGTTGCTGTAATTTGGAGTGCAGTGGATTGTATTCATATGAACCAAATGAAGACAATACTTTTACAGAGAAATCACCATGTAAACAACCTTTTATTTCACCCTGATCTGAATAAGGACATTGTCAAAGTAAACATAATCTTATCTAGTGGAAGTGGGGCATCTTTACTCATTAATGACCTCTGTTCCATTGTGTTATTAAGAATGAAATAGTCCAGTTTACAACCCACTAATACATTTTTGCGTTCAGGTTCTCCACATGTCCCATATACTGTTCTACTTGTCTTCTTTCCTCTCATCAGTCTGCAGCCTTTTCTGATCTTGGTCTCCCGAGGAAAACAATAATTAACACTAGTTTTGTTGTGTAATGCAAACACCAAGTCTGACACAGTGACTCAGGAGGAACTGCTCTGAACAGATAACTTTGCAGTGATGGTCTCAGCTGTTATAGTAATTATAGTGATAGTAAAGTAGAAATTTAAATTTGGCACATCAATAAGCTTCATAAAAGTCTGTGTAGGATCTAGTGAGCAGTGAACTTACACGGTTTCCGTGGTGCAAACAGAGTCTTAGGCTCCAGTAAGAGAGGGAAACACTGAGTGGTTTGTTGGGACTAATAATAGGTGGTATCTAGACACTGGTGTCAACTACATGTGATGACTGCTTCCCCCTCTCTTCACTGGCCTCAGCCAGAGCTGCAGTTAAAGTAGGGTTGGTCAGGGTGAACCAGAGCCTTATGTACAAACAGTCAATCAGTTGCTTCATGGATCGTTGGTGTATTGCTGTCTTTTGTTGATTTGATCTACCATTTGGCCTCTACTCTTGTTTTAAAAAGTTCACCACAAAATTGCCTTTTCTGGTTCTAGTCCTTTGAATCACATCGAACATGTTTTGCTCATCAACAGCTATTTCCCTGGCTGGAGATATAACTAAACCATCAGAGCTGTATAGGCAAATTTAGGAACAGCGACATCATCAGAGACATAGCAACACAAAAATGTCCATCAAAAATGACAACAAGCATTGAGGACACTGACACAGATTGTACAGGTTGTTATTGGTCAACTTACTTTAACTATAACGGATACACCAGTCAATACTGACTCTGACAGAGGAAACAGTTAACATGAACAGGATGTCGGAGTGAATATGGAAGTGAAAGTGAAGTGTCGAATCAGACGCCATATCAAACAAAAATCCTCTGCCCACACATTGGATTTTTTAACTTTATGATGTTGTTGTGGGCGGCCAACTGGTCATACATCTAAATCATGAAGGCTAATATTTCTCATTTTTGAGCCAAACACACAAATGAATGACAAAGATTGTCCGATTGCACTGTTGAAGTGGGACAGTGACATGATCCCTCACTGGCCTCCCACCTGTAACACAACTAAGTGACCCCCTGCCCCATGCTTTCTTAATCACTTAACTACCTGTCAGGTTTTGCATTGACAGGTACGTACTGCACATATGTACTTTATTATAACAATGGTGGAATATTTGCAGGTCAAAAGTCTAACTAAATTTTTGAAACAATTGGTCCTTTATTTCAGATACATGTGGACAGAAGCAGGCTTCTCATTTCTTCCTGGCAACCATCAGTTTTGCTGTTTGTAATGACAGCTGTAGCTATCAGTCTGTGTCAGCCCCAGCCAACTAGCTAACATTAGCTCCATGAGTACGTTGATAACGCCATCTCCAGCTGACTTGTTTTGAAACACAGCCCTGTAAAGGGCTGTTAAATATGCACTGTCACAATAAAATACTGAAGATAAAGCTATAACCTCACCAGTCTTTGTTTGTTGTAAAAAATATAACACATCAGACTTTGTGAGAGATAAAACAATAAAGTTCTGGGCTTATTTCCAACAACTGTCCCTAGTGTTTTCACAGTCGAGGTGATGATCCATGTAAAAGATAAGCACATAAAGATGCTCGTTAGCTCTAATATTATAGCACAGCTTAAACTGTTATATTGGTCTAGTACAACACTTTTTGGATGCTATAGAGAAATTGACTAACAGTCATTTGCCTTTGTAGGAACACACAACACAGGTTAGCTGCAGGTACTACAACTCTGAATTGAAACCCACTGGTAGGTGACAAATCTTCCTCAACATTATCTTTTTTAGCTTAATTTATCTCTTTTGTGTGACTTTGGCTTTATTGTATTCAGTAAACAGTGGCAACACTTTTCACATAGATTACACCTGTGTTTTTTTTTCCTGTGACTCTACTGTCACAGCAACTTGGTCATTATTTTAAAGACCCAGAAATTGCTGCTGAATGTTTTTCCCTGCTGGCCTCATGATTAACTTAGCTGCATGAGAACAGTACCCAAATGGCTGAAATGTAAACTGTGATATGCACAGATGAGGGCTCCTGTGTCTTCCAGGGAGAATCAGACCTGGTATACAGAACAGTGTTGACATGGAAATGACTCCAATAAACCAGGCTTGTCTGAGCTGTTATCAGCGCTGTAGTGGGATGGGAAATGGTATGTTTAGGTAAACAGATGGATGAATGAAACCTGTGTGTGTGTGTGTGTGTGTGTGTGTGTGTGTGAGAGCATGCGTGCGTGCGTGCGCGTATGCGTGTGCGTATGCGTGTGCGTCCTCTGTTAGAAGCAACAGAAACAATTTCACTCGTGTAGAATCATGAGAGGAGGAGGAAGGACGGACCAATGGCCTCCCTGCTTACTCACACACAAACCCCCCCCACACACACACTCTCGATAAGAGTGCTGTCCTGTGCATCTGGGGGTTTGATGGTGTGTGGGTGTCTGTTGGAGCAGCAGCAGCTTAATTGGGGTGGCCCCTTCTATCAGGTCTCGGTGATCTCTGCTATCTCAAAGAGCCCCTTATTCTGTCATTATAAAAACCCTTAAATTGACAGGAATTGGTTGGACTCTGGTGTGTGTGTGGCTCTGTGTGTGTGTCCTACCCTCCCTTTGACCCTAACCTGTCATAAGCCAGTGTGTGTGTGTGTGGGTGTGTGTGAGTAAGTAACTGTTCGTCTATGCCAGAGGTTATGTGAGGGCCAGATCCTGGGTGAATCAGCGGCCACTCTGCTGGGAAACAATAGAGACATAAAAATCTGGAAAACTCGGAGCTGCCTCACTGACAGCGGAGGTTTTGGCAAAATGGCGACTAGTAACTTGAAACACCAGAGTCTGCTGGGTAATTTTAGTGATTCTTTGTTAACCTACTTGTGACTTGCGTTTTGGTCTCAACCTAGAGTTTGACTAGAAAAGCTGCTCAGTTGAAGCTCTTTTTTTTTTTGGTGTTTTTTAAAATTTTTTGTTCGATTCCTGATTTGATTTGATTCGATATTGATATTATATATATAGATCAGTTACAATATCAGTTTTTCTTGGAAATGAATCCGATTCTCAGAGAACTAATACTGTAAATTGTTTTTCTAACCTGGTGCATTATTAAAAACATTAATGTTTACATTACAAATGGACACAAAGCAGTAACATTAATGAACTTTCTATCGGATTATTCAAATGAAGATCGATTTAATTCGAGGATGGATTTTTTCAACCCAGCCCTAGTGGTTTTAGTTAAATGTAAGTAAACATGTTTTGTCCAAAGTTGGTGTGAATTTTTCTGTGTTAAACCAGATCAGGATCTTTCTCTAACCTTAACCAAGAGCTGTGAGAGTCTTAACAGAACCATAAAACAGTTTAATAAAGCTGGAGTCACCACAGGTGGATGTTGTTCTGCAAGAGCAGATGTTTTAGCAGAAAACAAACACATTGTCCGAACATTTTACTGATACATCCAGTATCAACATATTTGTGACATGCCAGATACTGAAAATTAATAACTTATCCTCATTACCTTAATAAGAAACATAATCCAGTCCCATTTGTGTTTCCTTCAAAACATATTAGCTTTATAGAAGCTTCATCTCAAGGAGACAGGGTTGATCCAGCCCTCAGGCCACTTCAAACAATGAAACACAATGGGTGAACAAGAAGTTGTCTTTTGGTGTTTTATTGATTATTATTGATGATTAAATCTCTGGATAATATTTCATGTATTTGTCTGTCAACAACCCATATAAGAAACTTTAGTTAAACAGAAAATTAAACAATAAAATCACTCAAACAGGAGCTGATTGCAGCAGGAGAGAGGCTTAGAGCTGAAACGATTCGTGTTTCATGTTGTAGTAACTGAAGTAGTAAGTGACTTTGGGTTTTGGAGCGTTGATTGTGCAAAACAAACAATCTGAAGATGTCACCTTGTGATTTTACTATTTTTTTTTTACATTTTACTGACCAACTGAATAACTTACTAATAGAGGAAATATTCAGCAGATTAATTGAAAATGTCAATCATCATTTGTTGCAGCCGTACTTCAGCTGTGGTTTTCTAAAAATATATGTAGGCTAATTGACAGACGCATTAATGTATAAACGATAAGGGGAGAGCTAATGTAGCTAATTTACATCATCACGCTGGTTTATAGCTGCACACAGGTTTGGAGCTGTAGAGGCAGATCATAGACACACACATACTGGATGGATTTTCTGTGACTATAAGCATTTCTTGGACTGTCTTTCTCACACAGTTCTTGTTGTTGAGATTTGAAATTTGTGTCACCGTGTTTCTTAGCCTCATGATTCTGCCCTAAGCACTCGTCATGAGCTGGCAGGAAAGATAATTAACTACAGTAGATACAGACTTGCTGCCCCAGTGACATCCAGTACTCAGATATGAGGATTCCCTCTCTGTGTCAATAGCAGTAGATTCTTTGAAAGTGCCTGCTGTTGATTTGTTAGCACTACTCTGTGTATGTAATCAGGGTTGTGTGTAAACATATTTGAGACCACAGCCCCTACACACACACACACACACACACACACACACACACACACACACACACACACATACTTTCGCTGAGTTGTTGCCTTTGTTTGGCGGATCAGTGCAAGTGTCAGATGTCTGGGAGTACAATGGAGGCAAACCCCTACTGTTTGAGAGTGTGTTGCTGCTCACAGACAGGAGTGTGTCTGGATGTGTGTCTGGATGTGTGTGTGTGTGTGTGTGTGTGTGTGTGTGTGGTGTGTGTGTGTTTGTGGTCAGCTAAATCTCTTGCTTAGCAGCTGTGTGTTGTTGACTGGTGGTGTAATTATGTTCCAGAGAGAGAGTGTGTGGGTGGGTAATGGGTGTGTGTGTGGGGGTCATTTAATTGGGATAAGACGAAGCTTCAAACTCAATTAAAGTGTCACTTCACTAATATATTAAACATCACTGTTTTGTGCTATGGTGAAATGGTTGTGTATCTGGTGTAAACAGCCATGCACACAGGATCCAGATGTGCGGCGCTCCTTCTGCTTCGCAGCATCCGGAGACGACGTTAGCCAGTGTGTGTGTCCACTGGGTGCATGTCTGGCATGTCGTGTCTCACTGCAGCTCCTTTCCCTGCTTGGCGAGTGTATTTTTACCAAGAGAGCTCACGTCTCTATAGCGTGAAACTCACCTGAAACATAAATGTGTCAAAGGTGCCCACATGGAATTAATCCAGGGATGTTGTGTTTTTATGTTATGCATCCTAATTGTTGGGCTACAAGAACATTCCTGAAACATCACATCAAAACTGAGATAATTCAGAATTGGTGTTGAGTGTGTATTAAATGTTTTTGTATCTAATGTAAGATTAAATTTCTCCTTAATCCTCTTAACGTTTGTTGTCTGTTTTCAGCCCCATTTGGACTGGATTTATTTCTCTAGGGTAGATGATGATTTTAACATCATCTGTGCTGGTCGGTTATCAGTCAATGATCTTAATCTGTATGTGGGTAATTTTTCACCCCCACCATATTGATAATGGCAGCTGCAATTACCTATTGTTTTTTTCACTAGTCCTCCTGGAGTTGAAATACTGTTAAAAAATGTTTTTGCTAATCTGAAAGGGAGAGTTAGAGCTCATCAAATGTGTTGTTGTAATGTACTTTGCTGGTATTCTCTTTTGACTAGTCCTGCAGAGAGCTATATCCTGTAACTTCATTACAGAGGAACACAGTGAATATTTTCTTTCTCACCTCCTCCTGTAGTGTTAATATGATTGAATGGGGCTTTTGCTGATGATGATAAACATGTTGGAAGTGATTTTTGCATCAGTGAGGGTCTTGTTTGTTCTTGGTATGTCTTGTTGGTAGTATGTTGTTGATATTAGCTTTGTAGCTCCACCATATCTGCTTCCCATCGTTCCATGGAGTGTCACTGAAATTGTCATGAGTGAGAGAAAATCATAAAATCAGGTTGGTTAAGTCGTGTGAAATAACTGTCTGGGACACATACACACACACACACACTCACACTTATACTTGTTTTGCACAAACTGACATCTGACGATTAAGTGGTTGCCGTCACTCATTTTCACCATCTCAAGCAAATTAAAGTTGATTAACGTGATAAAATCGAGTTTATCACGTTACATCTGAGGTGCTGTGACATTGTGATTTAGACATCAGTCTGTGACACTTGCTCACACCTTTGTCTCTCTTTGTCAAACTCCAGCGAACAAAGTATGAAATGTTTTCAAAAGATAAAAAGTTTTCTCTTTTAATTGGTTGGATAGGAAAAAAAAACAGAACGTGATTACTTCTACAGATCGTGCTCAAAGTCATAATTGCTGAGGCTGAATTTAGACGGTTGCCATGCCTTCAACGATATAGCAGTAAATACAGCTCAGTCTAAGCACTGTAAATAGAGTCTGAGCTCCTTTATGTTTAAAGTGATGAACTCAGTCACTTGTTGTGTAGCCTCAACTAATTAAAAGTAATAAACTTTGACATTTCTAAATGCATGCTTTCACTTTGTTCTGTCACTTTTAAAACTTTAGTGTTGCAGGTTTTTTTTGTTATTTATGTGAGAGCTGGAATAAAAAGAAAAAGTTGAGTTTTAATTAGATTGTCAACAGGATTTTAATAAGAAGTGATTTCATAAAAACACAAATAACAGATTTATTCACCTTCTCCCTGGAAGGTAAATTATAAAAACTCAGCTATAGCAGTATTGAAAGAGTACAACTTTAATGTAATGTAATACCTCCACATTTTTGTGTTTAAAAATTCACATAATTTAATTGCATTTTCCTTATTTTCAATAGTTCCTGTTTCTTTGTGTAACCACACATTCAGATTTTTTTTTCAGCTCTGTTGTGTTTTTAATTAATCTTGTATGTCTGACAGGAAGTATTCATCCTGTAGCGGGTCATGTAATCCTTTTGGTACTTGTTGTAAAACATAAAAACATCCCAAAGTGGAGAACGGAGGTTTTTAGTAGCTACTAATTGGTAAAGGGTGGCAGCAGCAGTCGGAGGGACTCAGTGTGAGATACTTGGCTGCTGAAGGCGGTGGTAAATTTTATTTGGGTCAAAGATGGAGAATACAATACAAAGGCTGAGAGCGCCTGCAAAAAATACAAATGTTTCACCAATCAGTTACCTTGAGTTTGTTTGTAACAGTGTTGGTATTTTGTTATTTTGTGCTACACACATAGTGTATTTTTTTAGACATCCCTCGGCTTAGCTCCCCCTCGGTGTTCTCCTGTTGCCATGGTGAACAACTCCTTTGGCCGCAGTGACGGTGAACAGAAATTAACACCAGTCTTAATTACACTGCAAGGCTTCAATTTCCACCTTCGTCCCTCCTGCCTCCTCCTCCTCCTCCTCCTGTCTTCCTCTCCCGACCTTCTCCTCCCTCTCATCACGCCCCTCTCCCACCTGAAAGGCAGGCTGGCATATTAACACCAGCCACCAGGCATAATTAATGAGACCAGTCAGTCACAGTTGGCCCTCTGAGATTATGAACACTTCCAACTTCCAAACTGATTTGCTCTGTCCCTGCTTTGGGAAACATTATGTAAAAATCTGAAAACTATAGAGTATCCGGTCTGAAAATAAAATAATATTGGTTTGTGAGGTGTCCAATTTTTTCCTTTGGATCTAGAGTTAGTGGATTTTCTCTAGCAAATGGAGAATAACGTTTCTTGCACTAAACACTATAAAAAATGACCAGGATCAATGGATAATGTAATGAAGTGCCCTTTGAAGTAGGTTATTTATTAATTAACTTTGTCTGTAAGTTAGTTTTAAATTTCAGGCGTTTTCTAAGAGTCTGACACATATGCTTCTACAGATTAAAAATTCATGTTGGTATCTAATTTATTTAATGTTAATTTGCATAGGAACAATATACAGCATGAACCAATGCCACATACCACAGCATTTATAGCCTAAGCTAATTTGCACATAAGGAACATGCTTAAACTGACATGTCAGCTGCAACTGACATTTCACCTCCTGTCTCTTCATGCATACCGACTAATTGGCAAACAACTATTTACAGTGAACACACTTCCAACACCTCAAATGAAACATCAGTTTCTTTTAACATTTCAACTGCTTTCAGCCTCTATATGTAAACTGACATTTAATCCAATTTGTTTTTTCAACTGCTTTCAGTACTCACACTTCTCAACTGTATGTAGCTGCTGCATTTCAAGTAATTTTTCTCTTCAACTAAGAGTTCATATACTTCAACTGACATGTCACTGTCTTCATTGCACACACAAAACTAAAACGTTTGAATTCAGTTGCTTTCCACTCTTAGAATTCAACAGACACTTCAGACACTTTCAGTGCTGAACAACTGACCCTTCAACTGCTTTTATTGTTTCATTCTTCACATACAACATCTTGCAGACAATCTTAAGACATTTCAACTTGTTTACTGTGATTGCATGTGAGATTTTTGTATAAGCGAGCACATTTAAATGTAATTTTTTGGACCAGATTGTGGTTGTCTGAAGGAAAGTACAGAGAAAATGACTGAACAGTTTAGTTTGTTTTGTCTTTGAAAAACTGCAAACAGATTTGGTTGAAGAAATAAAAGTGGAAAAATACAGTTTCCCTCCATGGGATGACATTGATTTTCATTCATAAACACGATAACTGATTAAATGGTTGGTTTATGCTGGTTTATCAAAGGGTGTATTTAATTAGTATTAGTAATTATTAGTAATTAATTAGTATTTGGCCTTGTTTTTCTGTTATCCACAGAGGAATTAAACAAAGGAGCGTATTCACAGCTGCACCCAAAACCCAAAACATTCCTATTTCTCATATCAGCTCTACTGTCAGTGAATCCACAATTAAAACAAAAGTAGACTCGGACAAAGGCTGCGACAAAGACAGGTCGCTAAGTTGTGATCCCCTCCTCCCCCCCCCCCCCCCCGTCAGTAATTGTTGATGTTCACTTATACTTTCTGGGCAGCATGTTGTCTTGCAGTGCAGATGGTGCTAAGTGTGACCACTCAGATTTCAAGAGGATTTTCCCATCATTCTCCTAATGTCACGTATTTCATGTCACACATTGTGACAAGAGGATCAGAGAAGCCCAAACATGTCAGAGCACCAGCAGGAGCATAGCCGTGTGTGATTAACTGAAGAAGCAACAATAGATACAATCTACCCCGGACACAGAAAAGCCTCTGATAAGTCTGTGGACAACCTGAGTTTTTAACCAGGCTACATTTGGTACGCTGTTGTCCCACATGCTGTTTCAGTTCGTTCTTTGACTGACTGTTGTCATTCACATCTGCTTTAGCAACCCTTGTTATCAAGTACAGACAATCAAAGTAAAGTCTGCAGCATGTCCTTTGTCACTGTGTGCTGCTTTTAGTAAAACACCAGTGAATACCACTTGTTAATGTGTGAAGAATGAGTGTTAGACTGGACTGATGGTCTGAGAGGTGTGAGTTTGTAGTTTGTGTCCCGCAGCTGACGGCCAGCTCCTGTGTTGCTATGTTGGTATGTGTACCTGTGTCAGTGCGGGTTATAGCTGCTTTCACTGAGGTGTTTGCTGACAATATGCTCCGATAACATCAAGTGTTGCTAGTGTCAAAACAAGTCTGCAAAACAAATCTTCTAATGGGATGAAATTGCTGATCCTTTACCAGTATAAAACTCAATACTCACGTTGATACTGAGAGGTGAAGGCCAGTTTATCATGCTGTCAGTCTGTACAAATACAGAAAACACTGATGTGCCATTTCCTCCAGGTTCAACGAGAAAAACATTAGAAATTAGGAGTGCCCACCTACGCTGTCAGAATCTGTCCACGCACTTCACTGAATATCCTTCAAATAAATAGCAGGTGTACACTGTAACTCTGCATTTAGACTGTATATTTAAAGAAGCGAATGTTCCGTTTGTTGTTAGCATTTTAAAAGGAGATATTTACACTGCACTGATCGGGTTGTAGTACTAAAGACGACGCCCTCCTCCTGTCCCACAGATAAGATGATTGATGGCTCAGTATAGTTCGCTTTCCCCCAAATTTCCTCCATAATCAGAGGCAGCATTCTCTATAAATGCTACTTCTAAAGTTCAGTGAAGATCAAGCAGTTTAAAAACAAAATAACTGATTATCACCCTATTTCAAAGACGGCAACAACAAGACTTAATGTGTTTGAAAATCTCCTGCTAGAAACCATAGGTGTGCAAATGGACATCATCTTCTTGAGCCGCTGCATCCCTCCTGGGACGTCACAGAGTCCTCTCCAGCTGTCCCCAGGTCTGGCCCCTCCTTGTTGCATCTGCGTCCGCGTCTCAGCAGCATGTGTTTTGTTGTCGGCCTCTTATTTATTTATTTTTTTTCTGTTTCAGAAAAAAGAAATGCTGCTTTTCAAGAGTAGACCCAGAATACCTTTTCAATACCACTGATGAGTTCGGCACCAATAAGAAAAGCCTAAACCTGATTTTCACATTATATTTTATGTTTTGGTTTTCTTACGGCTCAGGCATGCCTCTTTCTCCCTCCATCTTTTTTTCTGGGTCCTGTCACCTGAATGTCTGAGGTGAAACTGATCGGTAAAGTGAAACGAAGCTCATAGTTTTCATCTGAATTCATCTGTTCAGGCTGTTTCATGAAGAAAAGGGCAGATTTTCCTTCTGGTTTGCTCACTGGTTTAGACCAGGCTGGTCTCTGAGGGGGGAGGAGGAGGAGGAAGCAGAGGGAGATGTTCTTGTGGGACAACGGGCTTCTCATTATCACGTCTCTCCTCCTCCTCTTTCTCCTCGTTCTTCTACCTTCCCCCTCCAAAACACACATCCCACCTCCCTCCAGCATGCCGCCTCTTCAATTCTGACTGTCTTCCCCACAGACCCACCACCTTCCCCTCCTGCCCCCCACCCCCCTCACCCCCTCACCACCACCACTGAAACCTTCCTTATTTCCCACAATGCCCCTTTCTCTGCGCTGCTGCCAACATTGCTGGGTAATTAGCTCAGTGCTCCTCAGATGTGTGAGTGTGTGCCGTGTCCTTATATCTGCAGCTGTTTTAATCAACACCATCATCATCATCATCCTTATTGCAATCATCATTGTCACATTTATTATTATCATAATAATAATAATCATCATCATTCGTAACATATTCATCATAACTATTATATTTGATGTAAAAGGCTCTATCATGTTTCCAGAAACGGCTCTAAATTATCACCAAATCATTTTTTCAACTTCTATGTTTCTACTCTTTTGATCCCATCCTTGCGTCAGATTAACAAGTGAAGCCTAAGATTTGGGTTTTGGACAGTTGCGCAGACAAAACAAGACATCTGAAGATATCAACTTAGGGTCTGGGAAATTGGGATGTACATGAATTAAACACAATTTAGCAAGAATATAATCTTGTTTTCTTAAGTTGCAGTGCGTTGAGCTCTCTGGGCCACCATAGAATTCAGCTGTGCTTACTCACTTTCACTGGGTTAAGGTGATCATTAATGCTCCTGACATGGTAATATTGTCTCATGACCTGTTCAGACTTGGTATTAACAAGCTTTAAGTCCAGGTGTGAACGTACCCAAGACACATTGAGGACGTATTTGTGATCTGATCAGTCAGACCACATTCGGAGGTGGTCTGGGCCACATATGGCCACATTCTTTTAGCAGTGCGAATGCAAATGCATCCTGGGCCACACTGAAGGACCACCTACTCTACTGACGTCCTCTGACACAGTCTGATTAGTTCCACCACAGTTTCATAATGACCCAAAAATATTTTTACACTTCTTACTGTGTTTCCCATATATTGATTTATTTGAGGCGGCCTGCCACAATAACAACATTGACCGCTACATATTGATTTTCTATTTTCTTTTACTATTTCAACTGGCTAAAACCGAATTGTCTTGCACAAGACAATTCACTGTGCACAGCTCTTCAGTGAAATACACAAAAACACATTGACAACGCACCGTCTGTCATACTCGGATCGAAAACAACAACGCATACGTGTTTATTTGCATAGAGTGAGAAAGTGAGATCTGATCACAAGTGGTCCCTAGAGACGCATGTGGAGATGTATTCTAATACCAGGTCTGAACTTATATACTGTCCACTTGTGGTTGATTTACCTGAGACGCATGTTAATGACTGGTCTGCTAGTCTGACCAGGTGTGAACAGGTTCATGTACAGGGGCATAGTCAATGTCAAGGACAGGATATTTTCCCTGGCCTGGTTTTCAGTGGGGCGGTCCGTCCTTAAAATCTGAATCAACCTATTGTTCCAACCTGTGGAGTGAACTGAGGAGGAGGAGAGGAAAGGAAGGAATCTGTGGGCAGAGAAGGAGATAAAAGCCAAGAAGAGATGGAGGATGTGTAGCATACAGTAAGAACTGTGTGGATACTGATATCAAATTGTCTGGAGAAGGAGGTGATCAATGGAGAGATACAGTAAGACAGAATGGAAGGATGCTGCCGCAGTGAGAGAGATAGAAGCAGGTCACAGTGATCAAGATGGATGGAGGGAGTGAAGAGAGGAGAGGCTGAAGGGGTTGGGGGGGGGGAATGTGTGTTGGCCTGTGTCATGGCCCATTTAGCTGCTGCCTCTGAAGACTGTTGATCTCAAAACTTCAGACAGTTTGTAGAAGCAGCCTGTAGTCTTTAGTCCTATAACTCAGACCCACACCAGCATTTTGTTTCAAAAAGCATCCGCCTCATTCAAGTCAGGGAGACCTCTGTGCAAGACAGAGGGTAATCCTGATCCTGGACTGTCCAGTGTTGTAAAACCGTGTCTCTCAGTAATATAAACTGTTTTTATAAAAGTGTTTTGGTGGCTAATGAGCCTTCAAGCTCATGGATGGATTAAACCGTTGTCCAGCTTTGGACGCTTCCTCCCCTCACACCCTCTGTACATTTAAACAGGACGACTGTCAAGCAATTTCTAGAACGTTCAAAAACAACAATCCCACATTCACATTCGTGCAGCGATTGGCCGGCTGTATGGAGGTGAGAGAGTAATGTAAAGGCTTGATCACATATTTTCACCCTACACAACTATTTGTCATTTTTCATTTGTACAACCGTGTGCAATATTATGACTGCCTTTTAGGAAAGTAAATATGTGCAATTATTCCCATATTTAAACAATATCCTGTCTCCACACCCAGCTTTTCCCTCTGGTTTCCAGTATTCCCATTATGAGCAACTATAAAGATTTCTGACCAGGTCAGACAACACTTCTAAAGGACTAGTTTGGTTTGAGGATAACCCAACTCTCACTGGGCCTTCTCCATCCCTTTTTATATTTTTATACCAGTACCTGTCCGTTTTGTGTTCTGACAGGTTCTGAAGGGGCCGCTTTGCTTTAAGTGCTGGTCAGATTGTGAAACAGCATTGTCAAAGCAGTCATCAAAGCCCATCCACCACACACTTTGAGCTTTGTGTGACAATTTTTGTAACTTTCCAAAAGTGACAGTCCTATAAGCATGCCCACTCCCCATATGTTTGGCTCTCGTTTGCTTATTGAGTTTACTTTCTAATGTACTTAACCTGGCCATGCCTTTGTAGCCTGAAAAAAGAAAAAATCACAGAATAAGGCCAGATTCTTCATTTTGCTATACCTCTACACTGCTATTTTTGTGTATATTTCTTAGTGTCCTAACTGAAAACTGTTTCATTTAATTAATACAGTGTTGTTTTGTCATCAGCTTTATTTTTAATTTGATCAGCTTCACACCTGCTGTCTGTTTCCACTGTGCAATGATGGTGTAGATTACACCGTCTAGACAACAGAAAGAAGAGGAAATGAGAGTGTGATGACCAGCAGGTTCAAGGTTTGAGCAGAATAGTATACATTTAAAAAAAGTTAGTGAATCTGACTTCATTGTTCTTGGCGGGTGATTCTGGTCATTGTTTGCACTGTTGCGCGTTTTTATTGATGAACAAGTGAATGAATGAAAGCTTTAGCCTATTCACTTTGAAGGATGACATTTACTATCTGTATTTACAGGAAAAAATGGTCATTTGTTCAGAAGCTAAAAACAGCATATGTTGTTCTGTGGTCATCCTTAGAATAGCTGTTCACAGTCCAGTTGCAAAAGTGTAATGTTATAATGTCATGAAGCCTTTCAGGTGGGAGGATGGTGGGTGTGCATGTAAAGCGCCTGACTTTGAGACCAGTGAAAGTGCTTTGTGGCCCTTCTCCCAACAGTCTTTCTCTAACCATAACCACATAGTTTTAGTTGTTTAAAGCTAAACAAAGCAAAATCATAGAGGTGTCTGATCTGAAAACGCTTCAGTGTGTAACAGTTGCTTTGTAACAGTTGTATGAAAAGGTTTTGGAAGGCACTCACTAAGCTCTTATTGTTTTTGAAGTGTAAGGACTTGTTGGTATTTTACTGAGAATGATTGCAGTCAGGTTTTCTGTTATGTTTTTGTCATGTCACTGTAAATCTCCATGCAGTTCTACACGGTTGGCACTGAACCACATTGAGGTGGATGTTGTGCAGCAGTGTGTAGAGTTATTCCGACACTGATACTGGTGTCAGAAATGCCTCTGATACTTCCTAAAATATTGGATCGGTATAGTTTCACACGCGGATAAAATGGCAGTGTTCCAAGAAATAAGTTCTTCTTCACTGCTCTAAAACTGTAGCTTACACAGGAAGTTGTGCTGCACAGCCACTGGCAGCTACTGTTTTAGAGCAGTGAAGACAGTCGAATGAGATAGTAAAAGAAAGATTCATGTATTTGTTCATGTTTTACAAAGGGTTTAGCCTGAGCCATGCCATACAACAATGACAGCAATCATATCACATCCATACTGGGTTAGTAGTATACAGCTGTTAAATGTCTTTTTAACATAATGGTATCAGATCAGTACTTGTTATCGGCCGATACACAAGTTCAGGTATCAGGAAGGGAAAAATTGCGGTCAGACGATCTCCAGTAATCTGCCAACAGAATATATTTCTGTGTTTGAGTAAAGTCAAACTGGGCTTGGACTTTTTTTGTGTTATTGCCTAAAATTTCCTGATGTGACACATTTATTAAATATTAATATTGAAGTTTTTTCTACTCTATGGCTTTATAGTACCTCGGGGCTGTAGTGCTGTGTGTTTCTGGGCTCCTTTTGTGTGTCTGTGTTGGTTAGCATTTGTGTGTCCTACTTCCTCAATGTTTATGTCATAGTATGTGTGTGTGTGTGTGTTAGATCGTGACTGGGTGCATATTTGCTGTGCTTGTGTGTTTCTACATTAACTGTGTGTCTGCACATATCTGCATATGCTGTGTGTGTGTCAGGGGGTATGTGTATCAGTCTTGTTGCAGGTTGGCTGCTGCTACTCGCTTGTGGCTCAGCACACACTTCATCTGAGCTGTGTGTGCGTGTGTGTCCCGGTCTACTGGATGAAGAGTGGTTGGAGGACAAGGAGGAGGATGAAGAGCAGGGTGGCTGGTGGTGCAGAGGGGATGTGGAAGGGGCAGTTAGCTTTCACTGAATGGACCCCATGTGTATCCTAGCAACAGACTGGTGTGGAAATGCAATGGGAGAGAGCCCACAAAAAACAGAGGAAATGAGAGAAAGAGAGAGAGAGGGGCTGCTGATAATGTGTGGATGGAGGCAGTGGAGGTGCAGCAGGTCAGAGGAGAAAGATGGAGGCTCAGATAGAAAGGTGAAGCCAGTGTTGTGGAAATAGGATCAATATGTCTGAAAAAAAAGACCAAGAGTTTCACCAGCTTCCTCTGCCAATAAAATTTTACACAAACCTTTGATGTACCACTGAACAAAATGTGTTTCCATTTGCTCGGTTCCAACAAAATAAATATGGAAAAAATTTTTTATAACACATTAGAACAGTATTATATTATATAGTAGTTAATTAGTTACTTCAGTTTGGTAGTCAACTTAGAAAGTGACTAGTTGCCATGCAGTTACGTTTTGTTGAAAGTCACCTGTGTGAATATTTTACTTTCCTCTGAATGAAAATTCAAATATAGATGATAAATATACTATAATCATTGACATCAAATATCAAAATGGTTTATTTTTAATTAGCAATATATGTTATATGTATGAGATGTCCAGTGATTAATCTGTTGCTGCTTTCTGGCCTCTCTACCCTTACTCAGTCGCAAGCCTATTTGTTGCTACTGAAGATGTGAATCTTTAAAGAAAACATTACTCTAACAGCAAAAAAGTGCCTTTTTGAGGACTATTTTCAGTAGGGGATTAATCCATGTTTTGATTTAATGAGCATTTATGGCAGCAGGATGGTGGATGTTGGAGTGTACGTGTTCACGTTAATGAAGGAGCATGTGCATTCGTCTGTATCGCAGATACATGAGGCTTTGGAGGCTTGTTATTAGGATCAGTTCATTGTTGATTTAGATTTATAGAATATAAACAGCTTTCATGAACTATTACTAGTCACCACAGAGGAATCTGAGTATTTATGTTTTCCCATCAATGTTTATAGATCAACCGTGAAAACAGCGGGCTTTACATGAGGACAATGGAGAACAGAACAGGGGAAATACCTAGTTGTGTCTTCAAACTGTGGGACGAGACCTGGAAGTGGGTCACGGGTCCTGCTGAGCAGAGAAAGCAATATGCCTAATGAGCCCGACCCCTAGAGAGAGAAGTCACATATCTCAGTGGGCCTGTGGTTGGAAAAAAAGAGCCTAAAAATAGTTGAGTTTTCAGTGTTTTTACTGGACGATTCGTCGTCATGGCTGCTGTACAGGACGAACATGTGTGTGCACGGGCTGCAGCCACAGGAGATGCACATGCACGCTTGTGTGTTTACTATGTTTGTTTGTGTGTTCACTCAAGTGTGTCCTGCAGACTGGCAGCTCTGCCCTCGCACCTCTCTCTCTCTCCTCTCTGACTTTGACCCTTCTGCTCGGCCAGGAGGAAGCGGGGGGTTGCTGTTTGTGACTCTGTGTGTGTGTGTGTGTGTGTGTGTGTGTGTGTGTGTGTGTGTGTGTGTGTCCGATGCATGCTGTGTTGTCCTGTCTGCTGTGGCTTAAGGTGTCCCCTGAACACACACGCACAAACTCCCACCCCCGCCCCATGGCCCACATAGATATGTGTGTGTGAGTGCTGTCACATAAGCTACAGTCCCGGGCCAGTGATGTGCCCTACAACCGCAAGGAAGAGAGGTGGGGGAGGTCCAGTGTGTGTGTGTGTATGTGTGTGTGTGTCATATTAGTTTGTATCTGTGTGCATGTGTGTAATTGAATCGATGTATATTTGTGCACACTTTTTTCTTGCATGTGGAGGTTTTATTGCTTGATATTTGTTTGTGAGTGTGTGTTTGTGTGTGTGCTGGTTTTACGTCACATTCGGTCTTAGTATCAGGGACAACGAGGATGGGAGCAGACAGTGGAGGACAAACATGTCCTCTCTTCCCTGCTCTAGCCTCAGTTCTTCATGTGTTTCAGTGTGTGTGTGTGTGTGTGTGTGTCTGTGTGTCCGGGAGCTGTGTTGTGCAGTGGCCTGGCCCTCCTGTGATGTGCCAGGGAGAAGGAAAGGGCACTGCTGGCCTGGCACGCTGTAAACACACATAAGTAGAAAACAAAACAACAGTATAACATTTGAAGTCTTGTGTCACAGTGGTAACAGTAATGCATACTCAGGGTTAACTTCCATACAAAAGATCATCCGATGCATCTTATTATAGATTCATGAGTAGAAAGAGATTTTTAACCTATTGCAGACTTTTGAGTCTGGAAATGCTGCTGCTGTTTCATTCATGCAAGCCAAATAGAAACAAATTAAATGTACTGTTTTATATGTAGGAAACCAGTCGCCTAACAGTCTTATTTTTTTTGCCAACCTTGTTAAAGACAGTGGTGAGCATTACCATGGCAACAAGCTAAACACTGCTGGACGGTCCTTGACATTACCTGCAACATTGCAAATACACGGGAGTGACAGTTATTCTCAAAACACTTTTCTCTGCTGAAAACACATAATATCTGCAGAAGCAGTCAGGGTCGTGGTTCAGTTTAACTCTCTTCCTGTACAGCACATGAACCTGCAGACACTGATAAATGCTTTTAACTCTTTCGTCTTGCATTCCTCATTTAATGTAAAAAGTAGCATATTTTTGCTCCCCTTCTCTTACAGTTTCACTTTGATTTAGTCATTAGATTATCTCAGAACAGTGTATGTGACTGTCCAGCTGCCAGTTATTACTGTGAGCAACAAGCTTTTACAAACAGCAGTGAACCCCTCTTTATGCCCTGGGTATCCGAATTTCCCCTTTGTTATTTTAGGAAGTTGTTGGGGCTGTACGCAGCCTGAGAGGAAGACTGAAGCCAGTTCTCAGGGCTGACAAAATACATATAATTTAATTTGTGGTTCATTTACAGTTATTATTCACCTACAAACAGGGTAGAATTGAACATCAGGCGGTAAGGCAGTAAAAGACGTTTTTCTCTTAATTAAGATGGAAATGCAGTAAGTATCAGGTCTCCATCAAAGAAACTATGAGATTTTTAAGTAGGGTTAGTGCATTAATAATGTAGCAATTTACATAGCATTTCTAATTTTGTTTTTGTTCAACCACATACAGTACTGGGCACTAACTATAATCTTCCCAGAAAAGTAAGAGGTGCTTCACCTGCATCACACATTTAACCATCATCTTCATCAACCTGGTCTTCCTCCACCTCTTTATTTCCCATGTTCCCTCCTCTCCTCTTACTTCCATCCTTCCTTTCTCCTCCTACCATTAGCAGCAGCAGCCAGTAGCCGTCCTACTGTCTTCCTTTCTTTTTCTCTTTCACACCCCCCTCCTCCTCCTCCTCCTCCTCTCCTCAGCCTGGCAGTTGTAATGGCATTGGGGATGGGTGGAGGGGGTGCACATTAGAAACATCCCCTCTGTGATAAGCTGCAGCTGGTTACCATAGCAACGCTTATTACCTGCACCCTGAGACAGGGGGTGGAGAGAGCGAAAGACAGAGAAGTAATGGGTCAAAAGATTGTGTCCTGATTGTGTGTACGTATGATGTGTGTACGTATGTGTGTGTGTGTGTGTGTGTGTGTGTGTGTGTGTGTGTGTGTGTGTGTGTGTGTGTGTGTGTGTGTGTGAGTGTACAACGAAAAGGCTTTCGCTCATTGACTCTTCATTAGATGCTTTATATCTGGTAAAGGCTGTGCTGGGAACTCTGCTTTAGAATAATGAGGGGACACACACACACACACAGACAGTATATACACTGCCCTCAGCCTGTCTCCCACATAGCCCCAACCTCCCATGAATGCCCACTCCCTCTCTCTCACACACACACACACACACACACACACACACACACACACACACACACACACACACACACACACACACACATGTCATGGGTAGACGGGTAGATAGGTATCCTTTTCCTGTCAGCTGGATATTTATCACTGTTCACACTCATTAGAGATGTTACAGGTTGTATTATATGATGTGAAAATGAAATATTTTCAGGCAGACGTGGACTTTTAGGCTCCCAACGTCCCCACGTGCATCTTAAATCGCGATTGAAGTCGCATGCTAGCATCCGATTCATGTCCTATATGTGTTTATCCATGTATATAAGAACAGAGCTTTTCCTATGTAGATAATGAAGCTCCACTAATCACTGTTTTTACATTAACAATGGATTAAATGACTGCATGAAAGTGTTTTCTTATAGGTAAAAACCTTTTAGCCTCTTTTAGCTCATTGTTTTAGCCTTACAGTGGACTGACTGTTTGTCCAGTTTCCTCAGTCTCATTTCCATCAACAGCTGCAGTTTTCACAAAACAAGCTCCACGATAATCCCACTGTGCACTACCTGCTCAGTACCACATGGCAGAGTAACACAAAGTTAGCAACTAGCTGGTGAAGAATATGGTGGGGCCAGCTATTTATATCAGGATCGTGTGGAGACCAAACAAGAGCTATAAGGAGAGCTGATGTTGGCCAGGTAGCCAGGTGTTCTGCCTCTAATGCAGCTTTACAGACAGGTGCCTTTCATGATTGATCTGGTTTGGAGCTGACATGATTAGTAGATTTATCCCTAGTTGTAGAGCCCGACTGATTTTATCAGCCGATATTGGCCTATCACAGATATATTGGTATCAGTGCATATATTCTCCGATATGTGCTGATATGAATACTTTTATTAAGAAGCAATAATACAGTGGAAATGCTCAGGTCGGGTCAAGTTATTTAGGCAGTGTTTTATGTATATTTTATCCTTTGTTTTCATTCAAGTTTAATATACATATATATATTTGTGCACTGAAGTCATTTTGGACAATAAAGTTTATTGTTAATCTGTACATGATCCTGCTTTCATTACATATCTTTTTCACAAGTGTATATTTATATATATTGGCCGATATATCAATATCAGAATTTTTTTACTCCCTAATATCAGTATTGGCATCGGACCCAAAAATACATTATCAGTCGTGCTCTTATTAGTTGTCTGACAGAAAATGAATTGGTAACAATTTTCATAACAAATTATTATTAAGTCAACTTTGCGAGACAGCTGGATTTCTTGCATGAGAATCCATATTCAGGCTCGAAGCTTGTGGCCGAACCACAGTGGTTCGGACCAATCATAGTCCTGCGAGGGAGGAGCTATGGGGAGCTGCGGAGAAGCGTCTGTTTTGGTGTTCATCAGTTCCTTCTATGCACAAATTTTCCTCACAAAGACAGAATCATCGACATGCTAACTAGCTTTCAAAGCCACTCAGACTGCGGCTTGTTGTTGTGTTGTGTTTCCTCTGCTAACGCATCATATGATAGACAGATGGATCCAATCAACTGCCAAGTTTTTTTTTAAACAATGAAGCCTCCCAGATGCTTTGTGTAACAAACCTTCTGGCGCGTCAGGTCACTTTTAAGTCATTTTCAAGCGAAATGCAGAATCTAATTCAGCAATTTGCAGCTTTTCTTTGTCTTTTAAAAAATAAAATTAAATATGTCTTTGGGTTTTGGACTCCTTAAACAAGACCAACTATCTGATCTTTATCTAATTCATCCAAACAAATGTATGTGTACTGTGTGTAAACAATTCACAGTGAGATCAACCTTTGATCATATTGAGATTCTTAGGCCTATCCTATGAGTTTTGTTTACAATTTTGCCCTCATGTGGACAAAATATCACACAAACTACAACCTCCAAAATGACCATATAGACTACTGTGCCATGAATAGTTTTAATTTATCAGTTAAAACCAAAATCTAATCAATATTTGCTGTGACAGCTGCAGTTCTCCAGGTACTTTGCAAGTAGGTTGTTCCAGCTTCTTGGAGAAACTGCCACAGTTCCTTTGGATCCATGCTGTCTCAGTGTCTTCTGTCTCTTCATGTGATCCCAGACTGTTGAGATCAGGTCTCTGTGGGGACCAGGCCATCTGTTGCAGGACTCCTTGTTCTTCTTGTCTCTGAAGATGGTTCTTAATGACTCTGGCTGTATGTTTGTGGTTGTTGTCATTGCTGCAGAGTGAATCTGGGACTTATCTGATGCCTCCATAATGTAATTTTGTAATAGATAAGAATCTAAAGATCTAAAGTGCCTAAAACTTTTGCGCAGTACTTGAGCTGACTCAACAGCTGCTTTCTTTAGGTGCCGTAGGTTCCTCTCCCCTGTCTGTAAGAAACTGGGCACAATAAAAATGTTGTTTTCAAGCAGAGAAAGCAGAGAAGCTGTACATGACCGTCTTCACCTCACTGCTTTTTCTTGTGAGTAACCATGAACTCTTGTGTGTGTGCTCGTGTGTGTTGTCTGGTCAACACATCACATTCTATTCACTAGCGACTCAATTATTGTTAGAAACCTGTTGAAGAAAATACACTGTCTACACACATGCACACACACACACACACACACACACACACACACACACACACACACAAAACAAAATATACTCTCCATAACACACATACAGAAACATACAAAGACCCCAACACACACACACACACACACACACACACACACACACACACACACCTGCCCTGTGAGGTCAGCTCTCATTGGTTACCATGGCAGTAGCAGGCTTCACTGTATGCTACTAGTCTGCAGCGGGGGAGGAGCTGTGTTTGTATGTCCGTGTGTGTGTGTGTGTGTGTGTGTGTGTGTGTGTGTGTGTGTGTCGTTATCCACTGACACATGTTGAGCAGGTAGCAATGCCCACCACCATCTTTCCCGCTGTTCCATCCCTCCATTAGCCTTCCTCCTCTTTCTCCTCCTCCTCTCTTTCAGTGGCATTTCTCTTTTTCTTTTGCTCTCATTCTCTTTCTTTGTCTAAAAAAAACACACATTCAAACTTTCCCACCCTCTCCAGTCCCTTCTTTGCTTTCCAGAGGTACACCTCACACTCCTACAGCCTTGTGGGGAAAGGGGAGGTTCCCAAGACATACTGGTGTTCCCAGAAGTGTGTGTGTGTGCGCGTGTGTGTATGTGTGTTTGAGTGAGATAGAGAGCGAGAGAGTGAGCTGTCCTCTGGGAAGCTTGATTAACTTACAGTAGGTGTAGAAGTCTTTGTCTAATTCAGGGCTGCTCAGCCATTTATGTATAATTATACATCATGAATTTACTCCACACCATTAAACAGCAGAGGAAATTGGCATGTTGCAAAACTGAAACATTTCATTACGCTTTAAATACCTACAGCTAAAGACAGGGAAGGTGTTCACGACATGAATTTCACTGCATCCATGTTCTAGTTTTACAAGTTTTCATCATGACAAGAATTAGAGAGACTGTCCTCATAGGTCCTCTGAGGAGCAGGTTTGATCGCCATCGTTGTTTCTTTTACCCATGACCATTCCACAACCTTAACTGCATGTTTTATTAGTGTAACCATGACAACAAAAGTCCGCTAACCTTAAGGAAGTATCCAAACCATGATCGTTTCCTAACCAAGTAGTTTTTGTGCCTAACCTTAACCAAATGGTGACCCTTACATAAGTTTAACAGTGTCTGTTGTAACCATGACGATGAAGGTTTGGTACATCTGCCTCCATATGTGCCATTTCAGGAGATGCTCCTATGGGTCGTATCAGAGGTCAGGGTTGGAGGATTTCTTGCAGAATTGATCTAGCTGTAAATGTGATGCAGTTGTATTATTGACTGGAGGTTTCAGGGCACTTTGACGACTTCTGTTTAGGTTTCTGAGATGTAGATGAGTCTCCTCCCAGTGCTGCTGTTAACTCAAAATAACTTTCACAATCCCTCATCAAACATCAGTGTGAGAACACTCGTCTTCCTTGGTGTCAATGTTTTTTTTCTGAGAACAGTTGGTATGCAATAGCTGCATACAGAAGAGATAAGAGTGAATATTCAAATTCCCACTGAAGCCAGAAATGGTCCATCTTCAATCTGTGAGAAAGACTCAAGATCCCAAAATACAGCACAATAATCTAATCATCAAGACTAATGATCAGGGTATGTGATCTGGAGCAGATCTCTATCTGTAATCATGTGGTTTTAATGGGATCTGCATCCATTAACCTCCTCATCTCAAATGTAGAAGACACCAAAATTAAGACACCAAGATAAATGTATTTTGTATTAAGGTCACTAGCGACTATTTGAATTCAGTTAACTGTAAACTGATTTTTGCAGAGGACTCATAACTTAAACAGAAACCTTCTTGATAGTGGTCAGAGAGTAAAGACAGGAGTCAGTGATGAAAAACAAAAGACCTCATTTTCATTTTTGACTCATGGCAGTAAGAAGCTTCTGCAACGCCCTCTCACAGTTTTCACTTTGCTCACGATGGTCTGACTGATGCACAGTGAAGGGATGACACTTGATGCGAGGAGACACTGTTGTTGTTTCTACACCGGTTTTCTGTCACTTCTGATGAATTTTGTATTTTTTATCTTAAGTCTAGACTTAAGAAAACATCTGTTTTACCAAGCTTTTTATTAATGTAGTTGCTTTGCTTGTGTTCTGTATGTAAAGTCCACAGGTTATGTGAAAGGCGCTTAAAATTGAATTTATTATTGTCATCATTATTATTATTATTAAAGATGTTGGCTTGAGTCATCAGACATAATTACAAATAGGCTGTACAATGGCAGCTCTCTCCTTCTCTCAGACATCAACAACCCTTTCTGCACCTGATTAGACAGAGGGAGGCCTGCAGCTAACGATTATTTTCACTATTGAGGAGTCTGTTGATTGACAGTGAAAAGCACCCATAACAAGAACAGAAGGTGGTACCATCACATATCTTGTTTTTGTGAGACCAAGGGAAAAGCAGCAAAACTTGATATTTCAAAAGCCGGAACCAGCAAATTTTTACTTAATAAACAACTGAAAATATTAATATTTGATTTTTTTAAATTAAAATCCTTGATTATTCATTGTCTTTTGATGAACTAAGAAGTACATACATTTGACCAAAGCACAGCTCCCAAGCCTTTCATCAGCCTCTACCTCTGGTCATCAGTCTTCACACACATGACAGCTGTTGTCAGTGGTCAAATCCAAAATATCACCAACATCAGTCTCTGTATAACAGACAGAGGTTAAATATACAGAACCTTTTATTCATTTTGTATCTACAACACAGTTTAAATAGGTGTTCACGAGTTTCTAGGTGTAACACCATCATTAACACTTTTTGCTGGTGTCTTACACATGTGAATGTGAATGTTTCCGGGCTCAGTGAATACCTGTACATCTCGGGTAGGCTGTTTTACATTTAGGTGTTTTGTTCCTGTCCTGTGGAGGATTCATTAAAGACCATAAAGATCATTATAAAAACAATCCTTATTGTCACTGAGACTGAACAATTGGTCCCTGGTTCGATTGTCCCCTTTTCTCCTGTCTGTCTTGTACTGTGAACGTTTGATAAAAGGTTAAAATGCCCCCAAAAAGGAAAAGATACTCAGACATTCAAAGTTTCTCTCTGCTCCGTCTCCAGTGTGTGGACAGTGTGTCCGGGGTCGACTCGTCCCTGAAGCGCGTGGCAGTGGTGGAGGATTTCTTCGACATCATCTACGCCATGCATGTGGAGATCAGCACGGATCCAGGCAAAGCACCAAAACACGCCGGCCAGAAGAAAACCTACAAAGCTGTAAGGATGCTGTCTTACCTTTTATTTATGTGTCATGGTTACAGCAGCAGGAAAGTCACTCTCATTCTCTTCTTTCATTTTCAATCTAAGTATGTGAACCTTTTTTTTATTCTTCTTATGTTAATGTGTCCAGCTTGAACATCTTTTGACTCCCACTTTGTTCTTTCTCTTCCTTTCACTTTCCACTCTGTTTCTCATTGGCTCCTCTGTCTCATGCTACGCTCCAACCTTTGTCCAACAGAGTGGATTCTCTCTTTCATAACTTGTGTTGTCTGTTGCTCAACGCTCACTGCCCTCCTCTCCCTTTCTCTCTTTCTCTCTCTTCCTCTTCATTCGGGCTTCATTCCTCTTTCAGTGTCTCTGGCAGAAAAAAAGAAACGGTGTCTCTTTATTCTAACAGCCGTCGTCACACTAGTTTCAGTTTCACATCAGAAGCTAGACTCAGTTTTTATCTGCTGGGTTGCAGGTAGTTTTACTTTACATTTTGTTTAGCAGATGTCACTTTTTTTTTCAACGATTGAACGGATTAGTTAGTTAATTAAATTTAATCAACTGATCAACAGAAAAAATAATTGGATATTATTTTTATAATCGTGGAATCATTTTTCAAGTGAAAACACGAAACATTCCCGAATTTCAGCTCCTGACTTGTGAAAATTTTCTTTGCAATTACAATTTTTACATACAAATAATACACCTTGGTTGATTAATTGAGAAAATAACTGGTAGATTAATAATGATTTGCAACCCTACTTAATTTTTTCCCCCATATATCCAATTTTTGAGTAAGAACCCAGCAGCTGAGAATGCCTGTCTTCGAATAGTAATATCAGAGGGAGAAAGTGAATGGATCCAGAAAATGAACTTTTGTATAGGTCACAGAGTGTGTGAAAGTGAGCCACCTTCATTGTCATCTTCATCTTCATCTTCATCTTCATCTTCATCTTCATCATCATCACTGTTATTCAGGAATTCCTTTTCCATTTCACCTTTTTTTCTTTTCTTCTGTCTCATCTCACTCTCCTAGTTGGGGCAACATTAATTCCTCATCCACCTCTGCTGACCTCACGATAAACATCATTCTAACATAATTCAGTTTCAAAGAAACTGTTAAACCTTCTGAGACCTGCAATTAATTTTGGAGGAAAATGCAGCAATAGATTTTTCATTTTCAGATATTGTAGTTCAGTGAAGGTTGTGCAGCTCTGCTCTGCTGTCTCTGTCTCAGCTGCTGACACTGCCCTCTTCTGGTTAAACAGTGCAAGTGCAGGTTCCACACATTCATCTCTAAGTACACAAGACGAAGCTGTGACAATTACTAGCAAACAGCTGTGATATTTGTAATCTTTAACTTTTCTTTTTCTAGATTTCTTCCTTATTCTTCTTCATCTTTTTACCAATCTGTGTATGTTTTTATCTTCTTTGTTGTTGTTGTTTTATCTTCTTTTAAAAATCCTTAATTCTTTATCACCGATGTGGTCTGTCACACTGTTCTGTGTCCCTCTGTATTTACTGTACATACAGTATAGTTACAGCCGGCAGCTAGGTTACCATGCCACATAGCTTCAGGTCTTCAGGACACCAAAGGCTGTGAGTGACATTTGCCTTTGCTTTACCCCCTCCTTCCTACACACTCACTCTCTCTTTCACACACACACACACACACACACACACACACACACACACACACACACAGGCTGCACAGCCACCCCCATCCACCCACGCTGGCTATCTTCCACCCTTCCTCCTCTTTTCTTTTGTGTCTTTGTGCCTCTCTTCCTGAATAAATGTTTTATTTATGCACACACGCACATTCAAACACACACCCACGGATTTATAGACTTTATATCCTCAGCATCACCGAGAGCAGTTTTTCTTTGAGACACTTTGGAAAAGGTAATAACGGCCCTGTCTTGCCATTCCGGGCCAATTTTGTTATTTGGTGAAATGTAGACAACATGACTCGAAAGATAAAGAGCACAAACAGAGCAGAAAATGTTTTAGTGGTTTAATAATCAATTGTCAACACTTGATTTTAGAGTCAGCGCCTCAGACTGAAGTTGTTTTTGTTTATTGTGCTGTGACAGATAAAATTACACTGCAGATAAAACACACAACTCTTACACACCTCCCTCTCTCCCTCTCACTCACTCTCACTTTTACTGTGCCCACTCTCACTCACACAATATAGAGTTGTTTAAATTAAATTCTGTTCCCATTGAATGTAATTTTAATCACCAGTGTTAACAAGCTGTGTGATGTGATGCACATGTGCATCACATCACTTTATATTGGAGATTTGACTGTGAATTGCTGTCTCTAAATCAAACTGTTTCCTTATTACGTCCACATTTCTATGATTGTTTGTGGAAACCAGAAAAGTGATAATAAATGATGACGTGTGCCCAGATACCTCCATACAACTCAGAGGGCCTAGAATAAAATACAAAAAAGTTAGATTATTGAACTCTCTCTCTCTCTCTCTCTCTCTCTTTCTCTTTCTCTCTCTCTCTCTCTCTCTCTCTCTCTCTCTCTCTGTCTGTCTGTCTCTCGGTGTCTCTCTCTCTCAGATAGCAGAGACGTACGCCTTCCTGCCCAGAGAGGCGGTGACTCATTTCCTGATGAGCTGTGGAGAGTGTCAGAAGAGGATGCACATCAGCACCACAGGACAGGACTACAAAGGTACAAACACAACGCTACAGTAAATGTCCGAGTCAATGAGTCCTCTCATCTCAGTTTGAGCCTCAGCACTGTTTTTTTAAAATATTTTTTAAATTTTTTTATGCTGCACAAGTGGGGAACATCGAAGTTTCAGTGGGAACATTCAACTAGGGATCCTGCTGCAGTTTCCTCTTTCTGGCACAAACATGTGGCAACAGCTGTGTCCAAAATCACTTCCAGTCACTATACAGTGAAACTGCATCAACTCCACCATCTAATCTGTGTGTCTCAGTGAATTCTGAGTGTTAAATTTGATTTATTTCAGTCTTAAATATTTTCTCTTGCCTGCTGTTTTTTTCCAGTTTTGTCTGTCCAAAACTGATCAACAAAAATAAAAAAACAAGCAGAAAAAGTTTACATTGTGTAGCAAAAACCAGCAAAATTTTTTACATTTTCTCTTGGAAAAAATATGGAAACGATTCATCAATTGCACGCAGATTTTCTTTTGATGGACGAATCGTAACAGCTTTATAGGTAATTAATGATTTTAATTGGCTAATCCATCCATTCATTCTGTTGCTTATCCATTTTGCATTAATTCAATTAATTGTATTATTAGGAATTATTGTCATTTACTGGGAAGTTCTAAAAATGTGATAGGATACAATATAATTATAGTCCCTACTGGTTTCTCATTACACTGTCATCCTGGGGCTGGTGTGATGGTGAAACAGGGATTAAATAACGTGCTGTTAGAAAGCTTGGATTTAACTTGGTGAGCTGAAAAATCCTGTATATGATCAACTACAGAGTGAGTGAATGAAGGATGACTCCACCTCTGCAGCCTGCTCCTCATCTTTGCTGGCTATAGAGCCTGCAGATTATTTATTCATTTATTTTTTAATTATTGAAACTAGACACAACAGGTCAGATGAGACAGACTGTAGCACAGTGGGGGCTTTACAAGGTTGTAACAATGGGACAAAACATGCAGCAAGTACATGCACACATACATACAGAAGCAAGAGCAAGACAGTAAATCCATAAGTACATTAAAAAGGGAAAACGGGTTGGGATGTGACCATGGTTCTGTAGTTGTTGCGTTGATAAGGGATCTGTTTGTTAGAGAAGGAGCAGGGCTGTCTGTTGTTTCGTTAGTGTGGATGTGTATGCACGTGGGAAGAAACAGCAGTGATATGTGGCTAAATACATATCTATATATATATATATATACAAGTATGAATTATATGAATTATATAGAACATTTCTCCATCAGAGGCCTGTGACAGTAGAGTTGTTTAAGAGCAGATAAAACCTCTATGGGAATGTGAAAGTGTCTCAGCTCACTGACAGATTATTGGAGCGTTTCATTTGAGGAAAACAAGCGTTTTTAAAAATGATAACTGTGATTTTGTTTATTTTGGTCCATCACCGCAGACCTGGTCTATAACTGTATATATGCTTGTTTTGTTGTTATGGTTCAGGCTCAGTTTAGCTTTTAATTCTGTCTAATGCCACACTGTTTCACTAATGAGTCAAATCAAGCTCCATTAACGTAAGAAAACACAGTGAGAGCATACATCATCAGAAGAGAGAAGATTAATGATAAGTTTTAACAGCAGAAAAACACCAGAATTGACAGGAAGTGTATCGTGTGTGTGCAGGCAAAGAAGAATCTTATTCCTGTCTCTCTCCTGTTTTTCTTTCTCAGCATCTCTGTTAAAACGCAAAGGTTCAAAGGACTCCTCGCTGTCCCTCACGCTTCCTCTGCTCTCAGCTCCTTCTCTTTGTCATTACTCTTTCTTACTCACCATCGTTCTGCACCATGTCTTTCAATTAGAGTCCCTCTTCTCTTCTTTCATCCTTCCTCTCGCTTTTCCCTCTTTCTCTCTCACGTTAGCCCCCCCCCCCCGTGCTGACAGACTACAGTATTTACAGTATTTCTCCAGTATCTTTTGTTTGTGGTTTCTTTTTTTTGGACCCATGGTCAGTCTTATTCACAGAGAAATGCACATTATTGTCAACCAGCTGTGATTTTAAACATGTTCTGCATCTGATTTTAAAGCTGAAATAAGCAGGAGATAAAAGGTGTATCGTAAACCCGCCCTCCTTGCCCTTGGTTGGTCGTATTCCTCCCACCACACCTGTCAGTCATCTTGATGAGCAGCCTGTGGCTGAGCGAACCAGCGTCGGTGAAGCTTCCACTGGATCTGAACAAGGAGACAATTCAAATTAAAACTAATGGTCACAAGCTTTAGATGTTTTTTTTCTCACCACTATGTGGCTTTGCTAGCCACAGGAGAAGGAACTCACTCAAAAGCTGGAGAATTTGCTTTTTTGTTATTGTTTTAATAGTGGCAGAGCTGCCTGTGAGCTGTAACTTTAAAACCGGCGGGAAAGACAAGTCTATGTTTATGATCCCAAAACCTCAAAAGGTTTTAGTTGTGTTCTTGCGCGTCACCTGACCAGCGTTGTCTTTTCCTTACTGGCTGTGGAAAGGTCACTTCCTAATGTGTCTCCACCAAAAGACAAAGTCCACATAATCCTTATTCTGTATAGAAAGCCACAACAAGTCTGATCCATCCAAGTGACAGTCATTTTGGTACAAAATCCCCCCTTTGTGTCACAATCCCTCTGCCACAGCTCAACAAGGAAACACAATGGGAAGATACACACTTGATTTGTGTGACCCTGAGTGCTGAAGCCTTAAATCACAGCAGCTTCAGCTGAACCTCTGAATGCATTTCTGCACAGAGCGATGAGCGTGGGGTTTTGGAAGGGTTTTTCTTGAGAGCTTTTGCAGAGAAGAGGAAAAAAAACTGTTTCAGCGTACATCTGCATCTGAGTGTTGTTTTAAGACAACACTTCCAAGCTTCCAGACACTAACCTCGTTACACTCGGTCAACTGATTTCCTCAGGTTTCTTCAAAAGCAAGTTCTCTTATATGTACAAATGTGAAATGTCATGAAAATGTACAGAGGTAAATGTAAATGTACAGGTTTCAGTGGGACTGACATCTCCAGCTGCCTCATGAAACACAAGATGTTTCCATTCTTCCCCAGTCTCCTCCTCTGCCAACCCTGCCACCCCCCTTATATATTTTCTATAACTACAGGCCCCCTGAAGGCCCCACTCCCTATCTTTTCCCCCTCTTCCACACTCCCATCCCTCTCTCATCCCTCCCCGATTCCTCCTCCTGCTGCCCCCCCCCACTCACCCATCTCTCTGTGTTCTCCTCTCCCTTTTCCTTCCCTCCAGGCATCCCACCCACGTGTCCCCATATCTCGCTTCCAGCTCTTCTCCCTCTTATTTTCCCTCCCAGCCTCCCCCTTCCTCACTGCTCCAGGCCTCCTGTCCCGTCCCTGTATCCCTCACCTTCCCCTCCTCCATCCTCCCTTCCCCTCCTCTATCGCCTCCTCTACCCATCTCTATACCCTACGTCCATTCCTGCCCCCACCCCCCACCCCACGTTAATTCTCCTTGTCGCTCATTAAACAGGGGAGTCATTGGAGTGTCCTGTCTCTCTCCTCAATTAGCCTAATTAATGGCTTTTAACAAAGAAAATGGCTCAGGAAACAAGCTCATTTTCCACAGAGTCGGGGCAGAGAGGGAGAAGGGATCAGTGCTGCTGGGGGGCTGGGGGAGAAATCTGAGATACACTGTAGAAAAAGAGAGAGATGTTGAAGAAGAAAAAATTTGAAATGAGAGTATACACAGAAGAGGACAAAGGAAAGAATTTCACATCAAGCTGACTTTACATATAGAAATAATATAGAAGCTGCAGATTTTTCAGGAGTCTCGTGGAAGAACTTTTCAATTCTTTGTCTCGTCGTTGGTGAATTTTAACACCATGAACCCGTTTGCTCGGACAAACTGTACAATGTCTCTGATTAAAATCACAATTATTAAATGAAAAACGTAAACATGAAGTTGATGTTGGACATAATAGAAATTATTTAATAAGAAGATGTAATAAGCTGAGCAAACAATCAAACGCACACACGTATGGATTGTAATGACAACATCCATGATACTACTTCAGTTCACTGTGTGTGTGTGTGTGTGCGTGTGTGTGTGTGTGTCTTGTGCCATGACTGTATGCCACTCAGAGAGAGAGCAACTAATTGCCTTCCTACCCTGTGGGGGATCGGCCTCTCCATGACACACACACACACACACACACACACACACACACACACGACCCCAGCCCCCTTTATCGCTATGCTGAAGTGACTCCCACTAAAGTTCAGCTGTGAATTATTAAATGCAATTAATCAGCGTGGACCAGGGCCATGTTTAATTGACACAGGCAGCAGGCTCACTGTATGTGTGTGTGTGTGTGTGTGTGTGTGTGTGTGTGTGTGTGTGTGTGTGTGTGTGTGTGAGAGTGAGTGAGTGAGTGAGTGAGTGAGAGAGAGAGAGAGAGAGAACGGGGAGCTTCCTTTTTACTATGTAGAAAAATAACTGATCATCCTTTTTATAACAAATTGCAGCTAAAATTAAACTGCATATCAGCCCATCCAGAAATTTTTCCTTATGGGAAGAGAATCTAACGATAGCCGTTGAGGCAAATTAATGATTTTGGCTTTGTCAATAAAATTGATCTTGAATTGAAAAAAATTGAAAGTGTGTGATGCAAAAGAAAGAGGACAAACACTTTGTCAATCTGTCAATGCTCCGTTTATCCACGGCTACATTTTGGTCACAGTCTTCGTCAGGTTTGTCCTTAAACATCAAGTGAATATTGGGGTTATATTCACTATAAAAACAACCCAAAGAACCAGACACCAGACGGCATAATTCAGGAGCTAGTTTTGATGCTTTGATGCCCAATGAGACACTGCATGTGACAATGGGCTGTACAAATAAATCTAGTTGATATCGAAGAGGTACTTTGTTCATGTTTACGTCATGTTTGATTTGTCTTTTCTGTATTCTGCTGAAGTTTCCCAAAAACCTGCCGTTCATGCTCATTTCTGGTTCATCAGTTCGTCAGTTCGCGCCCCCCCCCCCATGTCTGATACTGTTGTAAGGCATCAGTAATGTGATTACTTCGTTCAGTAACAAATTTACACATGAAGAAAAGTTCTCATCCAAGATGATCATTGCCCGGACCGAACAGGGGTCCAGAGCCTCATGTTGAAAACCACGTGGCAGCTTTGTGTCACACAGTCACTTATCACCGTCTGTTGCTCTCTGGAGCATACACACACACACACACACACACACACACACACACACACTCTCTCACACTCTCACACACTGTTACTTTCTCATGTCCTTGTACAAGACTATCAATCACCAATCAATGATGACGGGTCTGTCTATTCTGCTAAGCCGTATTGATTTTGTGACCTGTATTCATGTCCGTTGTGTAGATGCTATGTTAGACGTGTCCTTTATGAGGTCAGAAGATAAAAGAGAGAAAGGAGAGGTAGAGGAGAAGTGGTGGAGGTTTAGAGAGAGATCAAGTAGTTTTTAACCTGTTTGTATTTGTTGTTTCATTTCTTTATAAAGAAAAGCTTTTGTAGTGGAAATGACAGAGACCTTTAGTTTATGGTTCAAGTCAGCACCTCCTCTCGCTGCCTCTCTGTCTGTGTCGTTCCACCCTCAGCTCTACAGGGTCCTCTAGTGTTGGCTTTCAGACACAACATGATAACAGATTGCATGAACACAGAAGCTGTGAGGTGAAGTGGGAGATTAAAGAGGGGTTTTATAGTTTTTTTTTTGTTTTTTTTTTTCAGAGGTTTTTGCCTTTATTTAGACAGCCACAGTGAAAATGAGACAGGAAAGTCAGGGAGAGAAAGAGAGAGAGAGAGGAGGACGTGCAGCAAAGGGCCACAGGTTGGATTCAAACATGGGCCACTGTGGGACTAAGCCTTCATGGTACCAGTTGAGCCACCAGGGCGCCCCAAAGGAGGGATATTCAGAAAGCTAAAAATGTCTAAGTCAGAAAGGGACATTTTGAAAAACTGAAACTCAGACGAGGGTGAGGACTAGAGACAGATGCACTGCCACTCAAACCAGTCAGCATGTTTGTTTTTGTGTTGAAGCTGTTGATTCAAGGTGTTAAGCAAGGTGTTGCTGTTGTTTTTAAGGTGGTAATTTGTTGTGTTGTTGAAGCAGATTTTGTTGACACTGTTTTCATCCTCATTTTAAAAAAACAGTTGAAAGGTAATCCACGGCAACTGATCCATACTGAATTTGCAGAAAACGAACTTACGTGTGCGTCTCTTTCATTATTGTGTACGTGGTGTTTTGTGATGGTCCTGCACTTTGACATGAACTGTGCTGACCTCTGTGATGGCTGAAGGCTGCTATTTGTGCTGCAGCTAACGAAGGAGGATGTGGCTGAGAAGACTCTCAGTTGTTCGGGGCTGTGGTGTCTCTCAGTTCTGTACGAAGAAAACTGGACTTGTTTGATCTTCTTGCAGACGTTTCACCTCTCTTCTGAAAGGCTTCTTCAGTTAAAGAAGCCTGAAAGTCTTTGAAAAAGTCTTTTTTTTTACCTCAATAAAAATCAGAACAGACGGAACAGCAAATATGTAAAAACAGCAAATATGTTTTGTGTATCCCTGTTTGTAATTTCAAAATATTCTTCCACCCCATAAAGTCTCAGTGACGATGAAGAAACACGCAAGAGAAATGCCTAATTTTTCCACTGTAATGGGACTAAAGCAAAAACAGATACAGGTAGAGAAAGGACAGATGTGTCTAGACATCACAAACCCCTGTGTGAGAAGAAAGCTCACAGTGGAATGACAATGTGGATTCTCATTTACTATTTGCACCTAAAAATCTCCTCTTCCTCTCCAGAGAACGACAGACCGAGCTCTCTGGTGTCGGAGGTGATAGACTACAACATGCCTCTCACCACCACCTACATGAAACAGATGAAGCTGCAGTGCATGAGCAACAACAAGGTACGTGAAGTGACTGCAACAGAGCCACATGTTAAACAATAGGGACACTGTATCTGATCTGAGCTTCGGTGTGAGGCTGCACACGCATTATTTTTTGTCTGATTTCATGTTTTTGTCTGTGCTATCAGACCGAACGTTCACCTTGTGTGTTTCTCTGCACCCTGAGAGTGGATCATAAAGTAAATGTTGACACTTTAGAACAGCAGGTTCTTTTGTGCACTGGAGAGCTGTGTGTGACAGGTGTGTAGGAGGAGACCATGAGGCCCACTAATGCCTCAGTAGGAAGAAAACTCCCACGCACCGTCTCGTACTTGCAATTAAAATAATGTAATGACAAGAAATATCAGTGTTTCCGTCTGACGCTTGCGGAGGTCAGTGGACCAAAACCATTTCTCCTTAATAAGACTGAGCCACAGTGTTATTTTTATATTCTCTGCACATAATGTATATATAACTCTAAACTCATTTAAGCTAGCTCTCAAAGATGTGAACAAATGACAAGTATGACCATCTGCACAAAAACAAAACATGTTTTCATTTTTGGTTTGCGACAGTGTCTTATAGCACAGTAAATGTAATTCATTATCAGTTAACTTCCAGTTAGATTAATGAATAGTCCACTTAATGTTGGGAGATAGTGAAGTTCCCAGTGCCTAAGCGGATGCCTTCATATATTCATGTATCTTGTTGAACAACAGTTCAGAACTCAGAAATATTCAATGTTATTCAATAAAACTGGCAAAAATAGAAAAGATGAGCTGTGAATATTTGTTATTTTTCTTGATAAATAACTGGACTTGTTTATCAAAATTGTTGCTGATTCACTGTCTTTTTGCTGAAATAACTGATTAAATAACTAATTGATTCAACACTAATATAATGTGATATATGACAAGTACAGAAGGGAAGGAAATATCAAATCAAGGTACATCCTCATATCAACAAGTCCTCCAAATTAAACATCACATTTGTCATTTTTAACAGTGCGACACACACAGTGTGTGAGTGTTTTTTCTGACCTGGCACAGCTGGTTTTGTTTGTGTCTCTGCTGGAAAAATAAATCAGTTTCATGATGTGACGATGCCGTGGTTAAGGTGTGGTTAGGTTTAGAGAGAGGTTGTTGTTTGGGTTAAAAAAGGTACTAAGTTTGCTAGAGCTTTGTCGTCATGGTGATAATAATAATCACTAGGTACGGTGATGGAACATTCATGGCCCGTGCTAAAAGAAACCAATGTTGTCTGTCTCCTGTGGCAAAATCTCATCTTTTGTTCACCCATCCGCCCCCCCCCCCCCCCCCACCACCCCCATCCCCCCCCCCCCCACCCCCACCCCCACCCCCCAAAAACCAAAAATGCATGAGCTTGTTGCTGCTCTAATATGAAGAGTTCCAGTTTTTCTGTTTTATGTCAATACAAAGTGAATGTCTTTGGGGTGTTGGGGTAATTGTTAGTCGCCCCATTCGTTATTGCCCATCCCAGCCTCCTGCAGGCCTGAGAGTTTGGAGGTGGTGAGGAAGATCAGCTGCTTCTTCTTCCTCTGTGGACCAGTGCTGCACAGGCTCAGCTAGGTGCTTTAGCAGAGTGTGTGTGTGCGTGTGCGTGTGGGGTGGTGATTGGTATATTCCATATTGTTCCCACAGCACCACCACTCTGTACCTCTGTGACTATCAGTACCACACACTTGCTGTCACTCATATTCCCTGTGTGTGTGTGTGTGTGTGTGTGTGTGTGTGTGTGTGTGTGTGTGTGTGTGTGTGTGTGTGTGTGTGTGTGTGTGTGTTGGACAGACAGACAGACAGGCAGATATATTGACATTCCAGGGCAAATTGGCACTTCAGTGTCTCTCTCTCTCTCTCTCCTCAGCTAATTAACTCGATGCTCTGAGGCCTGGCTTAATTGGAACAAGCTCAACCCTCTGTTCCCCCACCCGTTATCTAGACACACACACACACACACACACACACACACTCACAAATGCACACACACAGGCGGCATATCTGAAAAATACACATACAGTTCAATACTTTCCCTCCCACCTCCCTCACTTCCCTCTTTCCCCCTCTTTCTTGCACACACACACACACACACACACACACACACACACACACACACACACACAGGCACAGGCACAGTCACACCTGCAACAACCTCTGTGACTCCTGTTATTTTCTAGCAGTTGTACCAGTCTGTTTGGTGCGTCCTTGTCAGAGCCGTTCTAATTAGTTCATGCTGACATTCTGACATGATTCTCATTACATCCTCATGTTCGAATCCAGGACAGTACATAACCAACATATTTTTTCTTTGCATGTTTTTCTCACTGTTGTTTATCGTTATTGTTTATGTTAAAATAGCAATTTGAATGTTTCTCTCAAAAAGTCTCTCACTGCGCTCTCAGTAAGTTTGACCCTTTAACTCCTGCTAATTGCTGTTTGTGGTATAATGGTGAAGGAGCTGAGGTTCTGTGATCCAATTATCTAAAGTCACTGTGAAATGTTGTAACATCAACAGAACTTCTCCACTGTTGATCTGCGGTGGTACTTCAGAAGCAGCCTGTGAATGATAAATAAGATATATTGGTGCCTATAGCAGTTAGGGCTTGAGTGATGTGAGATCTTGATCAATACGAAGCTTCCAATAACCGAGACCATGTGCCAATATTCAGCATCTTTCACCTTGGGTCGTTGTTCACGGTGTGTCGTTACTGTTGCCTAAGAGGATTCACATCAGTCAAGGAGAAGCTTTAAAACAGAAGCATAAAAATGTCAGGAGAGTTGAAACAATTAGTTGATTACTTTTTTAGTCAATCAATAGAAAATGAATCTGCAGCTATTTGCTTAATCATTTAAGTATCTTTTTTAATGCAGAAATATCCTGCTTCAGCCTCCATATGTTAATATCTGCTGGTTTTCCTTTTCTTCTATTGCAGTAAAATTAATAACTTTGGCCTCTTGGTATGGCAAAACAAGTGATTTGAAGACATCACCTCGGGCTGTGGGAAATTATAATGGACATTTTTCTCACATTTTATAGACCTAACAATATATCGATCATTCAAGAAAATAATTGGCAGATTAATTGATAATAAAATAATTGTAAGCTGAAGCCATCATGCAAATAAATAAAATAAGACTGCAGGTTTTTCAGTTACAGGTCAATAAAAGTTAATTTGATCTGACACTGTCATGAAAGAAATTTACCCATAGTGCACTTGTGCAGGGTTAGCAGTCTACATATTGTAGTGTCCTTGAACAAGACAATGGGCCCCAGTTTCTCATAGTACACAATAAGTAACACAATAACCATATAAATAAAGACAAAATGAAGCACAAAAACAAATGAAAATACAAGAAGCATGTAATGTAAATAGCTGATAATATTTAAATGATAATTATAAAATCTGTAATTAGAATGTAACACAAATAAGATGTTGTTTGTGAAATAAAACACGAGACAGGATAAAAGCAGAGAAGAGCAGGAATGATTTTAAAAAGTATCTATACTGATATAAGAGTGTTTTAATCAGCTAATACTAAGCAGGACATTTCAAAGTTGAAAAATAAACTTGTCACTGCTGTCTGATAGGAAAACTATGTCATGGAGACAGTGTTTCTAAATGACAACAAACACTGGCCTCTCTGTGCTATTAGTTCCTGTGACTTATCAGCCAATACATCAGTCTAGCTCCACTAAAAAGTGCTGTAATGATATCCTGTTGCTGCAGATTTCTTTTGGAGGTCAACTTTTGAAAACCTATCCACATCCACCAATCCACCCTCTCCACCCCAGCACCTTTAAATCTGCACCTCCACCCACACCCAAACACTCATATGTGATTTATATTTATCAGACCAGACTGACTTTTCAGTCTTGTAGCTGGAAGATGAAGTTTTAGCAGACAGTATAGTGTGTGTGTGTGTGTGTGTGTGTGTGTGTGTGTGTGTGTGTGTGTGTGAGTGTGCAGGATAGATGAATAGCATTCTGTGAAAAAGGAAAAAAAGAAGGTTGGAGTCCTTTGTCTGGGTTGTTTCTATCAGGGAGAGAGAGCGAGCGAGCATAACAGAACATGGGAGAGAAGGAGAGAGAGGGTCATCTCTACTTTTACCCAAGAGAGAAAATGAGCCAAAGACGACAGAAGAAGAAAAGGGGAGGATGTACAGCATATGTGTGAATCCTACACCGGCTCCATTAGCACTCATCCCAAGCCTCTGTTCATCTGCCCATCCTTTATCTTTCCCTCCATCCGCCCCCTGTACCAATTCAATAAGAGGAGGAAATTACCCAGGATGCTTCCTGGCAGGGGGGTGTGGGGGGTGTGGGGAAGTGTTTAAGGGGGGATGCTGCAGACAATGTAGAATCGGGTGAGGAGACGTGAGGGGGNAATGGGAGGAGGGGGTTGGGGGAGGTGATGGGGGGAGTTTGGGGTAGGGAATCAGAAGGAATTAAAAAGGGAGAATGAGGTGGTTCATTATCATTTATGGTCTCCCCCTCTCCTGCTCTCTGCCCATTATTTCAGCTACCTCCAGAGGAAAGACATTTCATTATTTTTGGGAGGAGGGGTGTGTGTGTGTGTGTGCGTGCGTGTGCATGTATGTGTGTGTATGTGTGTGTAGAGGGGAGATAGGTTGGGGGTTGGTCTATTATAATTACTAAAAGACTGCTGAGAAGACAGCAGAGCAAAATCATACATAAAAGGCTGGTTGCTGGAACAGCCTTGAAAAAGTGACCAAGTCCTTTTGTCCACAGCAAAGCTGATGTAGAATCTGTTTTTTTTCTCTTGAAAATCTACAGTATACATGTACAAAACAGTAGCCTGGTCCCAGAACTCCACTGCCCACATATACAGTTTTTTTTGCCTCTGCACCGGTGACAGTCAGAGCAGGAGGCATATTGTTTTCGGGTTTTCCGTCTGTACATACAACCTGAAAACAATATGCCATCCCATTCTCATGGACATGATATCTCAATAACGTCTTGACGGAAGTTCTTCAAATTTGGTAAAACATTCACTTAGACTCGAGGATAAGCTGACAAGATTTTGGTGGTCAAAGGTCAAAGGGTCATGGTCATGGTCATGGCGATGTCGCAAAACGTGGTTTGGGCTGTATGAACACGATATATTGAGACTCCAAGGAAATCCCTTCAAATTTAGCACAAACGTTCACTTGAACTCAAGGATGAATTGATTAGAATTTTGGGGGTCAAAGTCCAGTCACAGTGACCTCACAAAACACTTTTTAGCCATTACTCAAGACTTTCATACAGCAATTATGACAAAGTTTCACACAAATGGTCAATGTTTTATATGATTCTGATAAACAGGGATGTAACCTGAAACTAGTCTGAGTGGCGGAGGCCTACAACCATGAGGCGGTAATTCTAGTTTTTTAGGTGTAATAATAATGAAGTGACAGTTTGATTCTTAGGTTCGGTAAACATTGTCTACCACAGTGCAAAGCATCAGACATCTGTGAGATAATTCTGACTTTTCTCAGAGAAGTCCAGATGTCAGGAGGGTGGGGCGTTCTTTAAAAACAATGAAATAATGGAAATGACCTCAAGGAGCCAAACACAAACACGTTTTACATGGTTGATGGCTGCTGTAGCAACATGTGAACCATA
>NW_019174723.1:5655023-5680023 GCF_002260705.1 Seriola dumerili | reverse complement strand
CGATATATTGAGGACTCCAAGGAAATCCCTTCAAATTTAGCACAAACGTTCACTTGAACTCAAGGATGAATTGATTAGATTTTGGGGGTCAAAGGTCCAGGTCACAGTGACCTCACAAAACACTTTTTAGCCATTACTCAAGACTTCATACAGCAATTATGACAAAGTTTCACACAAATGGTCAATGTTTTATATGATTCTGGATAAACAGGGATGTAACCTGAAACTAGTCTGAGTGGCGGAGGCCTACAACCATGAGGCGGTAATTCTAGTTTTTTAGGTGTAATAATAATGAAGTGACAGTTTGATTCTTAGGTTCGGTAAACATGTGCTACACAGTGCAAAGCATCAGACATCTGTGAGATAATTCTGACTTTTCTCAGAGAAGTCCAGATGTCAGGAGGGTGGGGCGTTCTTTAAAAACAATGAAATAATGGAAATGACCTCAAGGAGCCAAACACAAACACGTTTTACATGGTTGATGGCTGCTGTAGCAACATGTGAACCATGGTGTACAGTGGTATACTTCACATGCACAAAATGTATTCAACACAATGTCATGATTCGAAATAACAAGGTAAAAAATAAAAAGTTCCTCCAGCAGCTGAATCATGTGCTTTTGAGCCCAGAGGACAGAAAACCTCCAGGAGAAAGAATCAGACGGAGCTCACTGAATGATCTGTAGACTTTAACAAACAGAACATTGACTCTATGGTGTCCAATGCCGATCGTGCACTTATTCTAGGCTAACTATATGAGTTATCCTTCCTTCCTATACAGGAGACAAATAAAAGGTAAAACCTAAATAAATAAGACAGCAAGAGGAAAAGATCTAAGTGACTTTGGAGGAGGGTTCATTGTTGGGGCACCGATGGCTTCACCCAACTGGCTGGTGTTTCCATTGGAACGGTGACTAAAGTGACATCTGCATTTAGGTCTATGTGAAAGACGTCAGTAAAAAGGGTCGGACACTGTCGTCAACAGTGACAAGCAACAAGTTTGATGCTTGTGATGCTCGTGCAATTAGAGTGTGATATGTGAAGAAAAGCAGAAGAGCAGCTCTTCCTCAGGTGACTGAAAATGTTAATGCAGGATGTGATCAGACTGAGTCAGCAACACTGAAGAAGAACAAGAGCTGAAACGTGTTTGTTTCTGTCCGCTGCTGCGCCCATTAAAATAATTTATACTTAAAATTAATTAAAATAAAAATATTTGAGTTGAGCAGCTGGATCTGTCGTAGGGAAAGATCATGGTCTGGTCTATTCAGTTGTTAAATGGCAACGTTGTCTAGAGATCGTTAATTTGCACTGACTGCTTACTTGACTTTTGCACGTTGACCTTGATGAACTCTTTCTCTGGCCATCATACCATACTGTCTGTTGATGTTCATAAGTGTTGGTGCTATGTGTGTCTTTGTACGCGTGTTTTTCTGGCTGCAAATCAATTTCTCGATGAGGGACAATCAAGATACTTTGAACTTTAAGTTTCATACACAGTCAATCTCCCCAACCATCTTGTGGTGCGGTACCTACTGTAAATGAGGGACCTAATTCACCAAAAAAAAAAACCTAAAAAACAGTTCAATACCATATCCACATAATTTCTGTCAGATATGTTTAAAAATGAATAAATAAATAAATAAGTAAATAAAATGATAAAATGATCAACCAGCCTTAAAATAATGGATGAATACCGGTCAGAACTTGCTGAGAAACATAAATGCACAATTTGGAGTTGATAGTTCCACATACACCACATGTCTGTAACTGATTACTGTCACTATTTTACCAATCAGCTGGTTTTAGAGCAAAATAAGAGCAATAGCTGTTCTTTCATATGATCATATAAGGTAGATAGTCTCAGTGGTTGTCCAGCCTCTAAACTCTAAAAACACTAAATACATCTGGTTCAGAGCTTTTAGCTGATACCAGGATCACAAATAACGTGCCGGTCGGTCTCTTCCTCCTGGCTTGAAGTCCTCAGTGTGGGTTTGCACCAGGGGCATGACCTTTATCACATCTTATCCTCTCACCATCTGCCCATCTGGTGCTCTCCAGTGTATACTGTCCAATAAAGCAGAGATGCCATGGAAACAGCCCTGCAAGGAGAAATCCCCTCAGTGGTCTGTAAGTGCACAACACATAGTGTATGAAAGAACATGAACGCGTCACAGCACTGTTTTCCATGAACTTTACCATGCAGGTCAGGTGAGATCACAGGTCATCACTGAGAACAGAACTGAGTCAAATCTCTCCTTCAAACTGCTTTTAGAGTAAAACTACTCTGAAACCGAAACACATTTCATGGGGGACAGAGGGTTGGAAAGTTCCCTGAAATATGGACTATATGATATAAACACTCAAAACAATACTAGTGACAATTTTAAAGAGAAGGCTAAAAATCTCCCTTGAAACACTTAAAGCATAGACTGCTCTCTATCGAAACTGTTGTAATGTTGTCTCTGTCTAAGCATTTAGAGCTGCATTTTGTGTCTGAAATGTGCTGTATATAAATATATTTTATTATTATATTTACTGGAACACATGCTAAAACACACTGATGACTCTTTCCAATTATTTAGAGGTAATAAACATGTTAAACCTGGTGATAAAATATCATATTTTCATTAAAAGCAATACTTTCTTTCGCTAATTTAGAGTTTCACAGTTACTACTGTCTGAAAGTTGAAACCAGTTCTTTTAGACAGTGTTCAGTCTCCTCTCGGGCCAAGCATCCCATTCAGTGTTTTCTGTGGTACAGGAAACGATAAGCATCCTTATCAACACACACTGCGCTGCAATTCCCTGAGCACTCGGTGCTGTGCATGGGCATGCATGGCTAATTACATCGCAGTTTCACCCTCTGCCTATAGGTGGCAGGTTTGTCATGGAAATGTACGAGAGGCTCTGATACTTTGACACACACACACACACACACACACACACACACACACACACACACACACACACACACACACACACACACACCAGCAGCTTCATGAGTATGTATAGTGGTTGGTGTGTATTTAAACATTTGTCTGTGGCTGATCCAGTGTAAAGGTCAGTGTGCAAAAAGAGATGAGACCTGAGCTGAATGAAACATCCTGTCGGTGTCAATGACGGCTTTCTGTTTGTCCAAGAAACATATTAAAACAGCATCTGCAGCACCATCCTGCTGCTACAGGATGCCTTTTAATACTCTCTGTTTACATTTAAGATGCACTGAGAGGGTTGATTTAACTGGAAATCACAGCTGCTGTCTGTTTCTATATGTCTCTACCAGCCACCGCCGTCCGTAAATGTGATATCTCAAGAACACCTTGAGGGCATTTCTTCAAATTTGGCACAAAAATTCACTTAGACTCAAGTATGAACTGATCAGAATTTGGTGGTCAAAGGTCTAAGGGTAAGATCACTGAGACCACACGAAAAACATGTTTGGCCATAATTCAAGAATTCATATGGTAATTATAACAAAATACACTTAAATGCCTTTATAAAATTCCTTCAAAGTCTTCACTATATATATTATATGAGTGTGGGGAGACAAGGTTTTAACCTGTAACTTGACTGCGAGGGGGTAATTCCAGTTAACAGTTGGTTTTGCATTTTTTACGCTTTAGTGCAGTTACCACTTCATTTTTGTCATTGTCCTTGAGAAAACTGAAATCTCTCACCTAAAATAAATACCACTGACAACAGCTTCTGTCAACATCAAAAAAGCCATGTAACTTGTTCTAGAGGTGAATTTCACTCTGAATATATGTGATCATATATTTGGTTGTTTTTGTTTCTTTGTCCAAAGCACTGTGCAGGGATTGTTCAGAGACCCTGCAGCTGCCGAGACTCTGACTTTGTCCAGTTCTTGTGGCAAAAAAAAAAAATTCTCCTCATCTTCTTTATTTGGTCTTTTATTAACCAGTCAAATTGAATGGGAAAGGATAACAGATTCTTTATACAATACATCTACTTCATTATCATAACACCTCTCTAAATAAAACAGTTTCATGTTGTATTGTTGTACTGTTGTATTAGGCTGCATTAGTTTTAGCCAGGTGTATAAAGGTCATACTGATGACTTATACTCAGATGAAGGCTGATTTGTTTCTGCACTGTTTTGATTAGTTTTCACAAAGTAGTTGAGATTGATTAGTTAGACTTGATTAGAATTGATTAAAAATGTTTTTAAAACTGATTGAAGCATGAAAATGTGTTAGAAGCTCTGATCAGCCGCTCTGACTCTGCTGCGGCTTCACTGATGTCTTGAGAAGGTAGAGTTTAGAGATGTATTTTAGTCTTGTGAATTATCCAGCTGTGGGTAAGAGTGAATTCTGCTGTGGGCTCTGATGACATATAACAAAAGAAGGAGGGATGGAAGAGGAGTACAAATCTACAAATCTGCTATTGGGTCTTCATTCCCATTGTTTTAATGGATTTAGTCAGTGGCACACTACAGTAGTATATTACAGTACAACTACTCTCTCTCTCTCTGTCTCTCTCTCTCTCTCTCTCTCTCTCTCTGATGTAAGCAGCCGTGGCCCCGCCCCCTCTGGTTGCCACAGAGAGTCTTGAGGGTCCTGCTGTGTGCTCTCACTCCCTCCCCATATACAGCAGGATACATTGTCCATTTAAAATAAACAGTAAGAAAAAAAACAACAACTGGAGGCGAATGCACAAACAGTTAAACCAAACAACGAAAACAAGAGAACAAGAGTGTGGAAGCGCGGGTGGCGGTCGACATTCATGTTTGTAATCTGACAGAAGTGAAGGTAAGAAGGCGTTTTCTGCGTGTGTTTGTTATTTATTTATCACCCGGAGTGTTTCGCCTCCTCCTTCGGTATTTTCCTCCCCTGTTTCCTGGAAGCCGGTGACTGACTGACAGACGGAGACGCGAGCAGCCTGCAGAGCTGCCTCCTCTCCTGTGCGGTCACGTCACATCGTGCTGCTGCTGCTGGACGCACTATTGACAGGCGACCTGATCAATTATCGATGCCAACTAAATCGCGAGGAAAATAACAGTAATGAAACACCGGTTGTATGCTGCGGCAACACACTTGATGTTTGTGTGGTTGCCTGCTGGAGCGGGTCAGTAACTTGTATTGTGTTGTTGTCCTGCGGGCAGTTAGTGGAGGGCAGCACGGTGTGGGCTCCGTACCACCCCTCCTGCAGCTCATTAAAAACACTGAAGCCGCTGCTGCCGCTCGTCGTATGTCTCCAGCAGGCCTCCGTCCTGCGACAACTCTGATTATGATTATCATTATCATTCATGACCGTGTTCTGCTGGAATGCAGGGAGCAGGAGGGCGCGTGAGCTCCTGACAAGGCGCACACTATTCTGTTGCTGCCCGTGCCTGCGTGCGCGGGAGCGTGCCTGAGTGATAAGCGTGCACGTGTGTTTACGACTACGTGTGTGTGTGTGTGTGTGTGTGTGTGTGTGTGTCTGGGTCTGGTGGTGGGGGGTGGGGGGGTGGGGTGGGTGGGTGATGCGGAATGACCAAGCACCCGCACACAGTGAGGAACAATCGGTGGCGCGTGCCAAGCATTGAAACAGTGGCCTCATGTGAATGGACCATTATGACGTGTGGTGGGGGGTAGTAGGAAAACATAGCCTAAGGAAAATAACAAAAGCATTATTAAACGGTGGGGTGTTTTAATTCTATGACTAATAGTAAAGCACTGAACTTCTATGCTCAGTTTAGGATTAATTCTCATTTGTTTGTCTCCCCTGTGATGAATGCACTTTGACAGAAAGTTCTGACAAAAATAATTACTTAACAAAAAAATTCTTAGTTGAGCATGAATTAGACTAATCAACCTAAAGGAGGCAGAAAAAGAGTCAGTAATGAGTCATCAATGTGTTGTATGGGTCTGTAAATGTAACTGCAGTGTAGTGTTATTCATTGATCACAATACTGATGTCCTGCTGTGAAACAAAAGTCTGGCCTCCATGTGCTTTTGTATTTGGCCAGTTTTAACGGACCCTGCAGTGTTGAAAGCACCAAAACTGGAGTTAATGAGAAAACAGCACAGAGTCCATATGAAGACTGTTGTCTCACTGTGTGATAAATACTAAGTTTAGATTCTCTTCTAGTATCAATGGGAATTTTTTTTTTTGAACCCTCCACAGGTTGATAAGAATTCAGTGCCTTGCCTAAGGGTGCTTCAGCATGGTCTGAGGCTTTCTAACAGAGACGCTGTGAGCTGAGCTCCTCCAGCTGAAGGACAGGCTTTTTAAGCGCTGCACAGATCTGCTTCCAGCATCACTGTACACTGTACATGTGTTTCCATGGCAGCATCTCCTGGGAAACTATCTGTTGGTCAGTGTCGCCGCCGGTTGCGAACTCATACTCATCACTTTAAAGCTGTCAGTTTCATGGTGGCAAGTTGGTAACGGTATATTGAGGTTATGAGTCCGTTTGATGAATAGAAAGTATTGATCATATAAACGCTGACATATTTTGATCTATCGCTGAACTTTTTCTTCTGCCGTCACTGCTGTGGATGCATGAGGACCAGAGTGATGGAACAGTTTAGTGAGACTTTTGTTTTGAATCCACCAATATCTTGTTAAATACCCATTACTCTCTACTGTTTCCTTTTACCAGTGGATACAGTATTTCCTTGTGCAGTAGTCAGTGTTTTATTGTGTAGCTTCAAACTGACAATTTACAAGGTCAAAGGTGAAATTTCACTTCATGATGACATCTGGGTGTTTTTCACCTGCTGTTGTACAGTATGGATTTGAGTTAGTCTCAGGTTTGGCTTGGGGTTGATCGACCACTTCAAACTAATCTGCAGGACATTTGAGAAAGTCACATTTTCAGTTTTGACAATAATGCAGGATATGAATTTTTCTTCAGTTTACATTTAAGTTTTGTTTTTTTTAGAGTAGGGAAAATTAGTTGATAAATGGTTTAAGTAATCATCAGAATAAAACCAGTGACTGTTTTGATAATGAATTTAATTATGTCAGTCATTTTTCAAGCAAAAAGTCCAAAATTTCACTTTCTTCACTGTGAGAATGTGTTGCTTTTAAGGTTTTTTTTTTTTTTTTTTTTTTTTAAAATCACAGACAGCTACTTATCTTTGGGTTTTGGACTGTAGGTTGGATAAAACAAGGCATTTAAACATGTCAACCTGGGCACATGGCACTGCTAATCAACATTTCATAGACTCATCAATTAATCGAGAAGACAGTTGCCTAATTAATCTACAATGAAAGTGGCTGTTATACTTTTACTGTGCCACAGAAGTGTGAAGCTGGCCTCACACTGATTGGAAAAAAAACAGACTTTCACAGGCATGTGCTTTTGTCTTCTGGCGTCTAAGGGGTTAAGGTCTTCACAGATTCTCTGATGCACTCCTCCCCACCCTCAGCCGTCTGCCAGGGGACAGTAGGACTGCCAGAGACTCTCCCAGGATAAATCCTTCTGTGAGGGCCTGCTTAGCTCCTCTCCGCTCTGCTCCAAAATAACCCCAGTTTTCCTCTGACCTGGCCATGTGCTCAGCAGGAGGACAGGGGAGTAAGGATAGCCTGCCTGCTAATCCCCTTTTCCCCCTTCATCCTCTTCCTCCTTCTGGATGGGTTGGGTCCCTCTATTTCTAGAGTCTCTTTCTCTGGTGTCCACTGCATCTTGGGAACTCTTAGTTCTCTGGACATCGTCCCTGCCTGTTGTGTCAGAGGTCATGAGGGTCAGACACCTGCCATCACGTTCCCTTTGGTCTAAAGCTGCAACAATAATTTCATTGTTCAACATTACCGCCTCTAGGAAACTGTCCATCACATTTTCCTAGAATCAAAGTGATGTCTGTGCACGTCTCAGTTCGTCCAACCAGTGATCCATAAAAATCAGTTTACAATGGTATAAAATAGAGACAAACAGGGAATCCTCACTTTGGATATGCTAGGTTTAACTTAAAGTATTCTGTCATTTAAATATTAGTAGATTAGGTGTCTGTCAACTAATCAGTTAATCATTTCAACTCTAGCTATATCAGTTATTTTTTTATTGATGGATTAATCATTCAATCATTTACTTTGTTAAATGTGATAATCAATCACAAGTTCTCAGAGCCCAGGGGAGACATCTTAAATTCACTTGTTTTGTCAAACCAATGGTCAAAAATCTAAAAAGATTTAATCTACAGTGATATACAGCAGAGCAACGCAGCAAATTCTTACATTTGAGAAGCTGGAGGCAGCAAATGTTTGACATTTTTCATTAATCAAATATCAAAATTGTCAACTAGTTGTTCCAGCTCTGCTTTAGTCTTGAGTCTATGTAGAGGTTTTGATAGATACTGGACTTCTGGAGTTGTGCTCAGTGGAAATGATACTGTTTGGACCTGAATGTAATGTTAAATGATCCACACACCACGATTGATGACAACCTGGCTTAAAAAATGTAAATGAATGTCTAAATATGAACCTTTTTATCACTGTAGTCACAAATTAAAACATGAACAGGTCTTATTCTCATGGGCAGCAGGTCAGACTTAAATTCTAGTTGTTACAGAAGGGAAATTAAGAGTAATAATAATAATTTCATGTCATGTAGTTTTGTGAGTTCTTGCAGTTTTAAGAGTCTCATTTTAGACAATGTAAGAGCTCGACACATTGACCTTTAGGTGTTTGTTCCTGGAAGGAAAGTCATACTGTATATCTAGGAAATATCACTTTCACTTTTTCTGCCCTCTCAACCTTTTTCTGAATGAACCTTTGGATTTTTCTTTTTCCACGTCAGTTTCATTTTTCTGCAGGAAAAGGTCATTCCCTCCTGATTCGTCTCTGTTTTGTAGTCGTATGCCTTCAAAAAAGTGGACCTCTAGGTTCTTCCAAATCAGCTGCAGTCTGCATGCTGTGTGTCCTGCACTCGACTCAGCCCCAGCAATGACAGACTCCGGTCTGCTTCATCCTGCAGCGGCTCACAGTGAGGGAGGCGTCGTGTCTTCACCGCACCGCTTGTCGTTGCAGAGAGCTGAAGGCTGCAGCGAGTGGTGCTGTCATGTATTGTTGCAATTTAACTGCCTGACATCTGATATCTGTCTTAAATCCACCCTGTCAACATTTCCATTTGATACAACATCAAGTGAAATGTGAAGTAAATGAAGTCAGGATGCTCCTGAACCATATGACTCTATTTTATTTTATTACTTTAATTGACAGGGACCATACATAGTAATAAGATTTCTGGAAATATGTCAGTTAGCCAGAAATGCAAATTTTCATCTCTACTTCCTGGGAAGGCAATAGTTAAAAAACACAAATGTTAAGAATAAAAGCACAGAAAATACAAACAACATGAAAACACACCACTGTTCTGATGTTCACACGTTTGTTTTCTGATGAACCAGGCTCTTCATCTTGTGCAGAATAAAGGTAGTCAGCTCTGACAGAAAAAGCAGATTAGCTAAAAGTACTTTGTCTTCTAGGAGTTAGACTCCTCTGCTTTTAGTTCATCTGGTATTTTAATGTGATGTAAGTATGGAGTGATGGAGCAGCCATGTCATTTAATACCTTGAAAAGAAGACACAGTCTATTGTATTTAACCATGTCGTCCAGCTTAGCAACTTGTACCTCTTCAGAATATTACAGCTCTGGTGTCCTTGTGGCTTCTTGTTTGGGCTCCTTATTGGTTGTTTGTACAGGGATTCTATCAGCTTTAATGTGGCTTTGTTGATGTACTGTACTTGCCAAGGACATGAACTGTGGAAATTCTTTTTCTTGGTGAAACTGTTGGAGGAACATTCATGACTAATGTGGTGCTGACGCACATTGGACAGTATGGAGGTAAATCAGCAGTACAGGAAGAGGGTCACCTATACATCACTCTGAATATATACATCCACTTACACTACATTTTTCATCCAGCTTCTATGTAGATACCCTGTAATTTAATAACACTATATTATATACATTATATCATGTGTGTGCTGATAAGTTTTAGCATTATTTTTTTTTATAGAGAGAACAACAACCAAGCTAAAGCTGTTTGAGACCAATAAAGACTTAAGAACAAAAGTTGACATTTTTACTTTACAGTCATGTAAAATGTTCTGTAGATGAGTCCAGCAAAATGACTGACCTCACCTCAGCTCCGCATAGGTGCTAATTATAGGTGCTAATTATGAATGTGCTGCGTGCTGCACAGAAAGTATTGAACTGACCTTTATTTCAATCTATAAATAAATAAAAGTTTAAACAGTCCAAACAGCTACAAAACATGGAGTAGTTTCCATAGTCTGCTTTGTTACTGGACCAGTATGGTTGAACCCCTCTGGATTTAACAGTGGAGCTGAAGGTGACTGATGCCCGGCCACATGTGAGACAAACTGATCACTCAGTTATCTGACAGGGTAAAACAAACTGTGGTACAGACAACATGCCACCCCAACAGTAGCATCTCATTCTGCTAGACTTTTCTTTCTGTCCGTCTTATACTTTAGCTATTGTTTTGTAGTAGTCCACAAGATCCAGCTGTATGTTCCCTAGCAACCACACGCTGGAACATCCAGTGTGTATGTTCAGCTGTAGGTACATGGCCCCCGCTGTTAGAAGCTGGATACACTGCTGCTTGACAAAAGTCAGTTAGTCTAAATTTAAATATGTACATTCTTGGCACTTTTTAAAAAAAAGTCCTATTGGGCAGAGAAAATGTGAAATGAAGATGAAGAAAAGTGGATCAGAAATTACCCAGCCTGCTCATCAGAGGATGTTGTATAGATTGATCTGAATGACCTGGTCTAAATGTTAGCGTACCTTGCTCCAGTTATTGTCAGCCTGTGTTTGATAAGTCACGGTGGTAATGCTCTGACATTCTGTGCCTCGTGTTTAGCAGATTTTTGTGTTGTGTAAGTCCCTCAGCATTGTGCCCAGTGCTTGAGGAGCTCAGCCCGTTGTGTGCAAACTCAGGGTTTGATTAGCATTGCCTGAGGTGGAGTGTAGTTCCCTGGCCTTTAAAGTACAACCATAAAACAAGGAGAGCAAGCTAAACACTTGTGAATGTAATCACATTCATGCAGCAGGGAGACCCTGATCTTCTGTGTTGTAAGGTGACCTTGAGCACCATGAAAGGTGCCATTAAATAAAATCGATTATTTTTCTAAACAGAGGGAATTCGCTGGATGTTTTAAACCATTTGCATGAAATGAATGGAGGATTTCACAGTCAGGTATCTCGCTGAAAGTCAGAATATTTCTGGAGTTTTCTTGACATTAGTGTATAATTCCTCCTACGTCTGTCCGGCTGCTGTGATGTACTGTGAATAAAATGTAAAAGATCAAAAGACTGTTGCTCTGTTGTTCGTGTTATATTTGGTATTTTTCACAGCCCCCCTTTAGTTAAACATGCCTTCAAAGCTCCCTGAGGTTCCTTTATTCCTCCTGCACAGTTTGAATTCCTTTCACGTTTCATCTTATTTGTTTTAGAGGTGCTCAACAAAACCTGAACCTTCGGGCGGACATGGGTGGTGAGGTTGAAGGAGGTGGTGTGTTGTTACGTTTTCACAGGGTTAAAGTCTTTTCACAGAAGATAAAACCATTCAGCAGCTCAGTCGGAGGAAAAATATAAGTCACAGAATTTATTGTTTGAGCCACATTAGTGTTTTACAGTGAGAATTTATAATCATCCTGATTCTGTTACACAGTTAATCATCACGTGATTTGGCAATATCAACGTGTTCTATTTAAATTTACGTCTGAAGGTGAAGATGTGTTAGTTAGCTCAGAGGAAGGGGCTGTTTTTTTTGCAGATGGTTGTAGCTGTGTCACAAAGTAATAAAACTAGTGACTGTGAAAGAAGAAGGGTCATAAAAAGACACAAGACATAACAGCCAGAGCTACTTTGAGAATTGACACAGAAAAGGTGGATGGTACAGATGACAATGAAATCATTTGGTTTGTGTACAACAGGATACATGTGAGTGAAGTGGGAAGTATTAACCCTGTATTTTTGTAGTTGGAGCAAAGCTTTAAAACATCTGAAAACTTTTCCATGACATTAAAAACTCACGACTGAATATGCAAGAATCCAATTTAAAGTTTGTGGATGTGCTGTGATCACATTTTATTCACAATGACCTGGACATACGAACAGTCCTACACCTGTCGTCAGGATAGGATAGGATAGGATTATTCCCACAGTGGAGAAATTTGCAGTGTTACAGCAGCAAAGTGGACAGTACAGGGAAATGCAAAATGACAATATCAAATACTAAAAATGTAAAAAAGATAAATGATGGATAATAATAATATAGTAAGTGTGTGTTAGTTATTGCACGTGGTGAGTTTGTCAGTTTTGGTGTGTGTGGTTCAAATGTTTGGAGGAACAGAGACACAAAAACAGACATTAAAAAACTGGTTTCCAGGGCCTTTAAAACTGTTGGGGGTTTACCTCCCACAAGACAACTCAAACTCAAATTGTGATATTATGAGGTCCTCGGGATAAAAGTGTCAATCATAAAGTGTTGTGTATGTTATTCTATAGTGGGTTACACAGGAAGTGTTTCCATGTAATTACCTCGGCTGTCTGTGGCAGTAGTGCTGCCTGGCGGCTATGCTGCTGTGTGTGCTCAGTGCTCAACCACTGGAACCAGAGAGTCCCTGCAGAGATCAGCTCTATAATACAGCTGGAGCTGAACTCCGCTCCTCTCCTCCTCCTCTGCTGCTCCTCTACTGCTCCCTGAAGCCCTCACCACCTCCACCTCTCCTCCTCTTCCTCCAGGCGAGTCTCTGTCTCATCACCGATTTGTAATAGTATAAACTGATAGCGGGCTCTGGTCATGAGGGAGCCCGGCTGTAGTCGAGATGGACGACTCAATCTGCTGAACCTGACAGCTGATCAACGCCGGTCTGGAAGTCAGAGCAGTCCGTTGCCTGGAAAATAGATGATACAAAAATCAGTGAGAGACGGTTCAAATATTTATTTGGATATTTCCTGGCAAAAGGTTTGTGATACAGTGAGTTTATTAGTCCAGTATGATCTCACATCTCTTTAGCTGAAAGGATTGCCCCTAGAGCGCTTTGTTTCACACTGAACTGGTGGATCTGTTTAGAAATATCTCAAACAGCCAAATGAAATGGGCTTGTCAAATATAAATGTTGGTTCTACCAGGGAATGCAGCATTAAAAACTTTTTACTTGGATGTTTTCATGTGAAAATTGGCAAAGTTTTGTGTTTTGTGTTCTGGGGAAAATTAGCTTAACGACATTAGTATTAATATTTGTTGTGTTTCTGTCCACATGATGAATGTAAGGGTTGGTTTATGGTCTCGTAGAACTAGCCCGTAAAATACGACCAATCACAGTGTAAAGTGATGTGATGTCGGACTGTCAGTTTCGGAAAGTTACTAAGATTGTCGGACACATACGCCCCTAATCCAATGTCGGAAAGGTGCGGGAGGAAACCTGCTGAAGTCTGTCTGGGAAAGATCCAGAGTTGGAATTCTCTGTTGGTTTATCACAAGTGACCTTTTCTATCACTTTACACATCGTCATTTGGTTCTGTGTTAATAGAAAAACCTTTGTTAATGCAGTTTTGGGTGTGATTTAGTGTCGCTTCCTGTTTTCTCCAGCAACACTGTGGCTTCCTGCAGATGTTGACCTCTGCTGTTGGTTGGAGGTGAAACCTCTCTGTCCTTCAGGCTGTGGTGACTGGTCGCAGCTTGGCGCTGTTGCATATTTGTGAAACAAGCCTGCTCCAGCAGTGACCTTTGTCTGGACTAATCCACGCTGTGTTTCCCTAGGATTGCTTCCTGCAGGGGGAAAGGGGTTAATCGTCATGCTTGGGGCAGATTTGTGACTGACTGGATTAAGTGGGGCTCAGAGTGTTGGACACTCCACTAATCTCCGGCATCTATGCCCCTGTTGGCTGTTGGGGAAGGACTGACTGACTGACTGACTGGTTGGCTGGTTGGTTGGTTGACTTATTTCCAGTTTGACAAAGTGAACGACTGACTGATCCACTGACGATGGAGTTGCTGAGTTTCCCACTCATCCACCAGCTTAGTGTCAGATGAGAGATGTAGAAACACTATTACGCTACGCATTTTATTTCTCTCTTCGGCCTCTTATGTATCAGTGTATTCAGACACACCCTGCACTCTTTATGAAGAAACACTGTGTTTAAGCCTCGTTATACTTGGAGTCACACTGTTGATTTAACACTTTACAACAGTTCCCACTCCCTTGTCCCACTTTGTGAGTCAATGATTAGCAGAGACTGCTCAGTATTTTTAGGCCCAGAGTGTTAGAATGAGCTCTTCTCTGTGTTGCTGAGCTGCTCAGGTTCCACAGCCTTCTCCTTATTATTTTAACACATTTTGACACTTTTAACATTATTTGTTAAATTTCTCATTGTTACACATGGCAGTAGTGCTTTTTGTGTGTGTGAGCTAAAAGCAACTAAACTTCATAGAGCCATACATTAAGATGTTACCTCTCTGTGATATCAGCAGCAGCAAGGATTCAGTTGATGTTAGTTTAAAAATACTACTCTGTGGAGCATTAATTATCTCTCCACTATAATTTACACAGTTTCAGATTTAGCTTTAAATGAACTAGCATCCAGCTCAGCTCTAATAAACAAAACAACTCAAGGCAGCATGCTTTTGTCCTTTTTGTCGGTTTCAGCTGATTGACATGAAGCAGCATATATTATAGCACTTATCTCAAGTGATTCATTTTTTTTAAATCTGAGAAACTAAGAAATTTGTCTTTTTCTTAAGAAAGTAAACAAACTCTGAAACCCTACCAACAGTCAGCAAAAAACAGCAGAGGTGCAGAATTTGGAGCAGCGACTTATTCAAAGAGCTACAGAGGTTGTCGGGGACCTTAAACATCGTCACAGCGAACATGAAAACTGATCTACTCATCAGTCCACCTTTACAGCCTCGTTGTGTTCATACTCGCGCTCTTACAAACTATTACTAACTTTGTAAGAGGAAAGGCTTGTGTAGAAGCGGTAAGAGCTAAATCTAACTACAAGTTGAAGTTTAGTGGTGGATGTTGAAGTCGTGACCGTGGTGTAGTTCCTTTTTAGCCTAACATTAGCTTTTTACTTGTGGTGATTGAATTTAGGCTTCAAACATAAAGTGGTGTTCATTAGTGAAGCATATCCTGCTGAACAAAACGTGTGAGTATCATAAACTTGAGTTTATTTTCTGTAATAATCTGAAAGACATTCAAAAAATCCAAGTGGCTTTTTCTTGAGGGCAGGGTGAAGCTAAACTTCTGGGTTGGTCTACAGAAATATGTCATCCCTGCGGCGCTGTTATCTGTGTATGAGGAGAGGAAACGGTATGTTCTCAGTCTGTGTGTTTATTTATCCTGTTGTTTTTTTAAAAATGATTTTGAGTTGGTTCATATAACCATCAGTTTTCATGTACAGTTACTTAACTGTTTCTTTTCACAAAACTGAGAAAGTAACACAATGATATGACCTCAGCCTCTGTATGGATCATGTGCTGTTACTGGATATTGTTGAACACACACACACACACACACACACACACACTGAGCTGACTGAATCAGCTGCTTCTGCCCATTTTACCTGCTGCATCCTAGAGTAAAAATGATATAAGTAACGACAAATGGCCACCACAAGTTTCCAGAGCCCAAGATGTCGTCTTCAGATAGCTTTTTTTTTTTTTTTTTTAAATCAGCTCAAAAGTCAAATATATTCAGGATGTTGCAGTGATGCAAAACACAGTTAAAGCAGCAACTCGTCACATTTGAGCAGCTGTAACCAGATGTTTGGCATTTTATCCTGATAAGTGACAGACACGATTTGCATCCTCTCACTGTTAAAAGGATAAATGATGCTCATCATTGTCTTTGCAGCCAGCAGTGAGGAATTCAGTGAAATACACACATTTCCTCAACAGTGGCCATTTAAAAATAAATGAAAATGTTGTTGCATCATTATTGTGCATTGGCTTTGTCTTCAGTTGGCTTCACTCTAGATTCAGTCAGTATTAGTGGGTTTGTGAACAAAAAGAACTGCCACATTTAGCTTCAGTCACTGCAGTGATCAAGACATATGTTGTATTTCACACCACTCTCCGACAAAATGATCAGCAGCATCATATGATTGTAGTGATTTTCTTTGCACTGTCTATGTCAAATCTACTATTTCTGTCACTCTGCCAGTAGCGAGCTCTTCTATCTAGTGGCTGATGCCATGAGAGTAACCAACAGCACATTAAAACCCAACCTGTGCGTGCGTGCGTGCGTGCGTGCGTGCGTGCGTGCGTCTTTGTGCTCCTGGACGATGGAGGAGTTGCACCTGTGAAACCACCAGACCTTTAAACCCAGAGTTCACTCACAGACCAAATGAGCTCTGTGGAGAGATGGCCTGATCATAGCCTGCAGCTACACACACACACACACACACACACACACACACACACACACACACACACACACACACACAGGAGCCAGGAGGCTTGCATATGCACAGGCATTGAAATGAATAACTGATGTGTTGATTTTCCCTGGATGTTGGGATAAAATTCTCACAGTCCTCAGATCTGCAGAAATATCAACACATCTCAGATGCAAGACTCATGATCAGATACAACAAGATAGTTTCACATTCAACCAAAACTCCAATTTGATCATGTTTTGTTGGCCTGTAACTAAAAATTATTGTCACAATCAATTTATCTGCAGATGAAAAATGTGTGTGATAATTTCCCAGAGCCTGAGGTGACATCTTTTAATTTTTACTATCATAGAAGAAAACTGACATTAGAGATGCTGGAAACAAATACCTGAATGATTCTTGGTGAATCAATTGTTTTCTTACATCCAGGGGCAACACATACAGGGCTTAAGTTTAAGTGGTGCACTAGTAATAACTTAAAGCTGGTCGTAACTTTCAGTTCTAAGACGAATGTAACATTACGCCCAGGCGTACGTCCAGCTGCTGCACTCTGCTACAGATGCTTAAGAGGAGCTGCCACATCCAGTAGATGGATGAATGGATGATCTGATGTTTATTAGCAGCCGAGATCATTGATATCAGACCACACTGTACATGGTTAAATATATGTGGAGCAGAGAAGAGCTCTGACATCCGGATGCACTCTTTGACCTGTAAAATTTGATTTTGGTTGCTTCAAGTGGATATTTGGTTTCACACTAATAAGCAGAAAGAGGAAGAGAAGGACGGAGAGAGATGTATTTATAACTGCATGTCCTCGGGTCTGGGACGTTTTTATCGGCGATCATATCCGTCTCTGCAGATCAACTTGTTTTTTTAAAATCGTTTTCTAAACGGATTTCTGACGGTCAGAGTCCAGATTGCCAGTAAACAATAAGATTTCTGTTCATTGTACTAAAACTGTATGTTTTAGTGAAAGAGCAGGATTTTTAGATATTTAAACCTGACGTATAAACACGGCTTCTCCTATGTGGTAGGGATTCTGGGAAACAAGGAAACAACGTTCATCGGGACAATCAACATCCTCCTACAGCTTTCTAAAAAAAAAAAAACATGGTTTTTACATGAATCATTTCAAGTTCTTGTTTCTGACAGAAAGTAACCCCCTGGAAATATGCAGGAGTTTCCCTTTAAGTGTAAACATCATACTCAAAATATGAGCTTTCATCTGTAGTTTCTATCAGTCTTATACTCACAACAACACACACACACACACACACACACACACACACACACACACACACACACACACACACACACACACACACACACACAGATAAAGCTGGGAGATGAATGAGAGGTGGGTAAGCGATGAGTAGGGAGTGTGTTGATGAGGGAAGGGCAGGGCTGGAGATGAGCAGCAGGCAGACAGGAGGGGAGTGATCCTGGAGCTGTGTGAGTCAGAATGCAAAAACACGTAACACCACACAGGCAGACTGAACAACCTGAAGACGAGTGACTGGAGAACTGCGGAGATGATGAGGGTGGAGTGGAGCAGGGAGGGACGCCACGCCCATGACACACACACACACACACACACAGGAAGAGAGAGCTGACGACACAGAAAACTCAAGGGGAGTGAGAGAACATTGAGGAAAAGGGAAAGAACAAGTCGTCAGAGTCACTTTTCGTGCTCCACTGGGTTTGTCAACAACCAGTCAACCTCAACGCTCCAGAGAAACAGATGTGGATTCAAATTCTTTGACGCACACAGCGTGGATGGCTGTTATCAAATCACACACACACGACAACACACACACTAAATTCTTACTCTAATATCAGGCAAGGTCAAGGATCTGTCTGTGGAGATGAATAGGAGTAGTTGATCCTGCCTCTCTCTCTCTGCTTTCAGAATGTAGACCACCACTGGGGCCTCTGTCCTGAATATTAGAATAAGAATTTTGTGTGTGTGTGTGATGTGTGTGTCTGTTTGATAACACCATTCCACCATGTGTCAAAAAATATGAATCACATCTGTTCTCTGGACGTTGAGGTTGACTGGTTTGTTGAAACCAGTGGGACAGAAAAAGTGACTCTGACGACTTGTTCTTTCCCTTTTCCTCATGTTCTCTCCTCCCTTTGAGTTTTCTGTGTGTCGTCGCTCTCTCTTCCTGTTGTGTGTGTGTGTGTGTGTCTAATGGGCGTGGCGTCCCTCCCTGCTCCACTCCACCCTCATCATACTGCCGCATTCTCCAGTCACTCGTACTTCAGGTTGCTCAGTCTGCCTGTGTGGTGTTACGTGTTTTTGCATTCTTGACTCAGCACAGCCTCAGGATCACTCCCCTCCTGTCTGCCTGCTGCTCATCATCCAGCCCTGCCCTTCCCTCATCAAACCACTCCCTACTTCATCGCTTACCCACCTCTCATTCAATCTCCCAGCTTTATCTGTGTGTGTTGTGTGTGTGTGTGTGTGTTGTGTGTGTGAATAGTGTGTGTGTGTGTGTGTGTGTCGTTGTGTGTGTGTGTTGTGTGTGTGTGTTGTTGTGAGTATTAAGACTGATAGAAACTACAGATGAAAGCTCATATTTTGAGTATGATGTTTACACTTAAAGGAAACTCCTGCATATTTCCAGGGGTGTTACTTTCTGTTCAGAAACAAGAACTTGAAATGATTCATGTAAAAACCATGTTTTTTTTTTTTGTAGAAAGCTGTAGGAGGGATGTTGATTTGTCCCGATGAACGTTGTTTCCTTGTTCCCAGAATCCCTACCACATAGGGAGAAGCCGTGTTTATACGTCAGGTTTAAATATCTAAAAATCCTGCTCTTTCACTAAAACATACAGTTTTTAGTACAATGAACAGAAATCTTATTGTTTACTGGCAATCTGGACTCTGACCGTCAGAAATCCGTTTAGAAAACGATTTTTAAAAAAACAAGTGTGATCTGCAGAGACGGATATGATCGCCGATAAAAACGTCCAGGACCCAGAGGACATGCAGTTATAAATACATCTCTCTCCGTCCTTCTTTCCTCTTTCTGCTTATTAGTGTGAAACAAAATTCACTTGAAGCAACCAAATCAAATGTTTACAGCGTTCAAAGAGTGCATCCGGATGTTCAGAGCTCTTCTCTGCTCCACATATATTTAACCATGTACAGTGTGGTCTGATATCAATGATCTCGGCTGCTAATAAACATCAGATCATCCATTCATCCATCTACTGGATGTGGCAGCTCCTCTTAAGCATCTGTAGGCAGAGTGCAAGCAGCTGGACGTACGCCCTGGGCGTAATGTTACATTTCGTCTTAGAAACTGAAAGTTACGACCAGCTTTAATTATATACTAGGCACCACTTAAACTTAAGCCCTGTATGTGTTGCCCTGGATGTAAGAAAAACAATTTGATTCACCAAGATCATTCAGGTATTTGTTTCCAGCATCTTCTAATGTCAGTTTCTTCTATGATGTGATAGAAAAATTAAAAGATGTCACCTCAGGCTCTGGGAAATTATCACACACATTTTTCATCTGCAGATAAAATTGATTGTGACAATAATTTTTAGTTACAGGCCAACAAAACATGATCAAATTGGAGTTTTGGTGTTAATGTTGAAACTATCATTGTTGTATCTGATCATGAGTCTTGCATCCTGAGATGTGTTGATATTTCTGCAGATCTGAGGACTGTGGAGAATTTTATCCCAACATCCAAGGGAAAATCAAACACTATCAGTTATTCATTTCAATGCCTGTGCATATTGCAAAGCTCTCCTGGCTCCTGTGTGTGTGGTGTGTGTGTGTGTGTGTGTGTGGTGTGTGTGTTGTGTGTGTGTGTGGTGTGTGTGTGTGTGTGTGTGTGTGTGTGTGTGTTGTGTGTAGCTGACAGGCTATGATCAGGCCATCTCTCCACAGAGCTCATTTGGTCTGTGAGTGAACTCTGGGTTTAAAGGTCTGAGTGGTTTTCACAGGTGCAAACTCCTCCATGTCCCAGGAGCCACAAAGACGCACGCACGCACGCACGCACGCACGCACGCCCGCACAGGTTGGGTTTATTTTTAATGTGCTGATTGGTTACTCTCATGGCATCAGCCACTAGATTAGAAGAGCTCGCTACTGGCAGACGTGACAGAAATAGTAGAATTTTGAATAGAGCAGTGCAAAGAACAATCACTACAATCATATTGTATGCTGCTGATCAATTTGTCAGAGGCAGTGTGTGTGAAATACAACATATGTCTTGATCACTGCAGTACTGAAAGCTAAATGTGGCAGTTCTTTTGTTCACAAAACCCACTATACTGACTGAATCTAGAGTCGATTGAGCTCAACTGAAGACAAAGCCAACTGCACCAATAAAATGACTGCAACAACATTTTCATTTATTTTTATAAATGCTCGCACAGCTGATCGAGGGAAATTGTGTGTAGTTTTCCACTGAGAGTCCTCTACTGCTGGCTGCAGAACAATGAATGGAGCCAATCATTTATCTGTATTTTAACAGTGGAGAGGATGCAAATCGTGCTCTGTCAACTTATCATCGGCTACAAATAGCGGAGTCGGTAATATCTGTAGCATTGCTGGCAAATGATCAAATGTGAAACTGCAGTTCATAGCTGTCATATTAAACTGTGTTTCGACCATGCACTGCAAGCATCTCCTGAATATATTTTGACTTTGACGCTGATTTAAAAAAAAAAAAATAAAACAAAAGCTATCTGCAAGCACGACAATCGTTGCGGCTCTGGAAACTTCTGAGTGGCCAGTTGTGCTGCAGTTACTGCGTCATATCATCTTTGTCACTCTAGCGGGATGCAGATGCTATGGATTATAAGATGGCAGATAAGCAGACTGATTCATCAGTTTGCTCAGTGCACGGGTGTGATGCTTCTGGTGCTTGTGTGCGTGTCTCAACCCAAATTATCCTACCCTTAGTAATGCAATGCCACATGATCCATACAAGAGGGCTGAGGTCAATATATCATTCTGTGTTTACTTTCCTCAGTTTTGGAAAAGAAAACAGGTTAAGTAACTGTACATGAAAACTGAGGTATCTATAGAACCAATGCGTCATATATCATCTATTTAAAAAAACGATAACCAGACGATAACATAAACACACCACGACTGAGAACAATAACGCGTTTCTGCTCCTCATACACAGATAAAGCAGCGCCGCAGGGACTGACATATTTCTGGCTAGACCAACCCAGAAGTTTAGGCTCAACCCTGGCACCCTCAAGAAAAAGCCCACATTGGCATTTTTGAATGTCTCTTCAGATTATTACAGAAAATAAACTCAAGTTATATTGATACTCACACGTTTCATCGTTCAAGCAGGACTAATGACATCCACTAAGCAACACCACTTTATGTTAAGCCTACAATCTCAATCACCACAAGATAAAAAAAGCTAACTGCTTAGGCTAAGAACAAGGAACTACACCACCCGGTCACGACTTAAAGACACTTAATCACTCACACCTATTGAACCCACCCTCCCAAACCATAACATTCTCTTTGTCACACCACTAAACTCTTGCAACTCTCCCTCAGTGCTATGTGAGACTCTCCATTACCGCTTCTATATAGCGAACGGCCTTATATGTCCCATCTTACCATAATACGTTTCTCCACTCTCCTCTAAGAGCCGCTGTAGTTATTGAACACAACGAGGCTGTAAAGTGACTTGATGCTCACTCCCTCTTCTCTCACTTGTGACCGCGATGTTAAGCTCACACACCTCTGTAGCTTCTACTTGAAATAAGTCGCTGCCTCCAAATTCTGCCTCTGTTTTTTTGCCGCTCCTCGACTGTTCGGTTAAGGCGTTTCCAGAAGTTTGCATATATCACTACTTCCTTTATAAAGATAGGGTATAAGTACTCTCCTCTCACCTTCTGTCTCAATTTAAAAAAAAAAATGAGCTCACACTCCACTACACTGGCCTCTATAATATATGGGCTCGCGTTCATGTCAATCACTGCAAACCGACACAACCATCGGACTCAACACGCCATCGCTCAGCCTTGAGTTGTTCTCTCTTTAACCTTTAGAGCCTCGCAAGCTGAGCGCGATGCTAGTTCCTTTATAGACACTGCTACCACATCTTCGAAACATCTGTGAGTGTATAAACTTATATAGGTGCCGAAGTAGACAACTTCACATTTCTTTATTCAGACGTTCCATCACTGCGGCATTAAACACCCTTCCAAGTAAGAATATGTGTTTTGAAATGACACCTAACTATCCATATCCCTGTCACAATCCCCTCGCTGCTGTCTGATATCACAGCAGATGGTAACATTCTAATGATTAGAACCTCTATCGATTATAGTCTGCTATTCTAGCTCCACACACAAAAAAGCACATACTGCCATGCTAATACAATCGAGAAAATTACAAATAATGTTAAACCAGTGTCCAAGATGTGTTATAATCAGGAAGTCGTGGCTGCTGGAACCACTGAGCACAGCTCGAGCCAACACCACGAAGAACGACCAGCTCATCCTCTAACACTCTGGCCATACTGGGCCTAAATTAAAATAGGCACTCTGCAGCAGTCTCTGCCTAATCATCTGGCACTCACAAAGTGGGGGACACAAACTCCGCGTAAGGAGAGTTGGGAAACTGTCTCTCACACACTCCTCACTAAAACGTCAACAGTGTGGACTCCTAAGCAGGTCTTAACGTGGACGGCTTAAACACAGCTCGTTCCTTTCATAAAGAGAGAGGGAGATGTGTCTGGAATACCGGAACTGATACCATACAGAGCCGAAGAGAGAAATAAATGCGTTTAGCGTAATTGTGTTTCTTACATCTCTCATCTGACACTAAGCTGGTGTATGAGTGGGACAACTCAGCGAACTCTACTGTCAGTGGATCAGTCAAAGTCATTTCACTTTGTTCAAAAATGGCAATAAGATCGAACCAATCCACATCCAGCCGCCAATCACAGTTCAGTCAGTTCAGTCAGTCTTCCCTCAACAGCCAACAGGCATAGACTGCAGTAGGCATCGGATAGTGGAGTGGTACCAACACCTCCTGAGCCCACACTTTAATCCACTCATCGCTCACAAATACCTGCGCGCCCAAGCATGAACTCATTAAGCCCCCTATTCCACCACCTGCAGGAAGGCCAATTTTCTAAAGGGAATACAGCGAGCGTCGCAGAGTTACCGCTCCACACACTCTCCGCCAGGTCTGTCATTCTACACCAAAATAATGCACAGCCGCCAACGCTTAGCGGCGACAGTCACCACACAGCTGATCTGCAGGACAGAGAGGTTCACCTCCAACAACCAAGCAGAGGTCAATATCTGCGGAAGCCACGAGTAGTTCTGCTGGAGCACAGACAGAGAACAAAAATCACACACCAACCGACCCGTCCTCGGCGTCGAGTCTACAAGGTTTCCTGCGCGTCGTCAGGGACTCATGAACCAGGGCCACGTGAGAACGACCAGATCAGCGCGGTGCACCGTCGACTGACACGCATGTGTAAAGTGATAGAGAAAGAGTCACTTGTGATAAACCAAACAGAGAATTTCCAACTCTCCATTCTTTCCAGACAGACTTCACAGGTTCTCCACTCCCCGCCACCTTTCCGAACATTGATTAGGGGCGTATGTTGTCCGACCTCTTAGTAGACTTTCCTGAAATGACATCCGACATCACATCACTTTTAACACTGTGATTGGTCGTATTTTTACGCGCTTAGTTCTACAGGAGACCATAAACCAACCCTTACTTCATCATGTGGATGAAACACAACAAATAATCAATACTAACTGTTCGGTTAAGGCTAATTTTCTTCCCCAGAACCACAAATCACAAACTTGTGCCAACTTTTACAATGACAACATCCAAGTAAAGTTTTAATGCTGCATTCGCCTAGGTAGAACCAATCATTTATATTTGACAAGCCCATTTCATTTGGCTGTTTAGCATAATTTCTAAACAGATCCACAGTTCAGTGTTGAACAAAGCGCTCTAGGGGCAGATCCTTTCAGTCTAAAAGCAATGTGGAGATCATATATGGACCTAACTACAACTCACTGTATCACAAAACCCTCTTATTAGCCAGTAATATCACAATAAACTATTGAACCGTCTCTCACTGACGTTTTTGTATCATCTATTTTACCCAGCACGGATGCTTCTTGACTTCCACGAACCGCGTTTGGATCAGCTTGTCAGGTTCAGCAGATTGAGTCGTCCATTCTCGGACTCAGCCGGGCTCCCTCTGACCAGAGCCCGCTTATCAGTATATACTATTACAATCTGGTGATGAAACTGCCTGGAGAAGAGGAGGAAGGTGGAGGTTGTGTGAGGGCTTTCAAAAGGCGAGGCGCAGAGCTAGAGGAGCGAAGCAGAGCGAGCCGAGGATAGCGAAGCGGAGTTTCAAGCGTGGCCCTGTATCTAGCTAGAGCTGAGTCTTGGCCAGGATCTCTCTGGTTCCATGCGTTGAGCACTGAGCACACCACAGCAGCATAGCCGCAGCAGCATCACTACTGCACAGGACAGCCGACGGGTACATGCTACATGGACCAAACACTTCCTGTGTAACCCACTATTAGTAATAACACTTACACAACCACTTTATGATTTGACACCTATCCCCGAGACT
>NW_019174723.1:5502304-5654998 GCF_002260705.1 Seriola dumerili | reverse complement strand
CCAGATTGCCAGTAAACAATAAGATTTCTGTTCATTGTACTAAAACTGTATGTTTTAGTGAAAGAGCAGGATTTTTAGATATTTAAACCTGACGTATAAACACGGCTTCTCCTATGTGGTAGGGATTCTGGGAAACAAGGAAACAACGTTCATCGGGACAATCAACATCCTCCTACAGCTTTCTAAAAAAAAAAAAACATGGTTTTTACATAAATCATTTCAAGTTCTTGTTTCTGACAGAAAGTAACCCCCTGGAAATATGCAGGAGTTTCCCTTTAAGTGTAAACATCATACTCAAAATATGAGCTTTCATCTGTAGTTTCTATCAGTCTTATACTCACAACAACACACACACACACACACACACACACACACACACACACACACACACACACACACACACACACACAGATAAAGCTGGGAGATGAATGAGAGGTGGGTAAGCGATGAGTAGGGAGTGTGTTGATGAGGGAAGGGCAGGGCTGGAGATGAGCAGCAGGCAGACAGGAGGGGAGTGATCCTGGAGCTGTGTGAGTCAGAATGCAAAAACACGTAACACCACACAGGCAGACTGAACAACCTGAAGACGAGTGACTGGAGAACTGCGGAGATGATGAGGGTGGAGTGGAGCAGGGAGGGACGCCACGCCCATGACACACACACACACACACACACACAGGAAGAGAGAGCGACGACACAGAAAACTCAAGGGAGGAGAGAACATGAGGAAAAGGGAAAGAACAAGTCGTCAGAGTCACTTTTTCTGTCCCACTGGTTTCAACAACCAGTCAACCTCAACGTCCAGAGAACAGATGTGATTCATATTTTTGACACCATGGTGGATGGTGTTATCAAACACACACACACACACACACACACACACACAAAATGCTTATCTAATATCAGGACAAGGTCAAGATTCATCTGTGGAGATGAATAGAGTAGTGATCCTCCTCTCTCTCTCTGTTTCAGAATTAGACACATGGGCCTTGACATATATGGATCTGTTTTCTTCCTGGTCATTTTTTTTTTTGTTCCTGACTTGCCAGCGCTGACCACACACACACACACACACACACACACACACACACACACACACACACACACACACACAGCATGAAACTTATTCTGATGATGTGTGTGTGTTTTGTGCTGATGGTGTGTAACTGCACCAGTGCCCGTCTGTCTGTAGTTATATTTCTGCCTGTACTTCCTTGTAGTCAGGAGAGATAAGATGTTCTGTGGGTTTAGAGTTTAGATTAAATTCAACTCGCACCTCATGTTGCTGGAGCTGTTTTTGACTCCTTTGCAAAACTGAAAGAGTTGTTTAATCTGAATCAGAGCCTTCATATCTTCATCTGAGAGTGATGGACCTGTCTGTTCTCATGTGTTCACATCAGTTCAGAACATAAAGAAATGGCTGAATCTGAGCATTAGTTCAGGCTGTAGTTTCGTTCATTTTGTCCTCACAACATCCATCTCCTGATCCCATAAACCCCTGTGTTTCCGTATTGTTTCCTGTTATTTCAGGTTATTTTGTCATTACAGATTTCTTGGATAAGGGCAGAGTCGTATCACTCCAGGTTTCCCCCAGGGATGCTGGTTAGCAGCGGTGGAAAGATGCAAACTTTGGGTCTGATATCTAATGCTAGGAACACACTGGATGCATCACATGTGCGTGGCGGCTGCAGGAACGTCTTGGTTTTCATTTCGGTGCACATGTTGGGTTAGAGCGGGCACACTGGCTGCCTGCCAGCTGCATTGCGTGATCTAGAGATTCGGCCTCTCGCCTATTTTCTCCCAGCAGAAATAGACAGAGAAAAGACCTGTTGATGTCATATTGACATCATACCAGCAACATTACAGAAAACTGACACCTTCCACTTTAGTTGTTTGTCTAGACTGAATCTGAATATAAAAATATAAATATATTTGTTAACCTTTTCTGCAGCTGCATGTGGAGACAGTGATATTTTAGTGACATTTTCTGTCAAAAATAAATCAGAAATGTATTTAAAATGAAAAGAAAATACGACGTTCCAGTCCCCTGCAAACTCTATGTAGAGAGATAGAGCTGCAGCAGCAGCAAGGCAGAAGAGGCATGTGAACACCCATGTGTGTTTCTCCGCAGCAGGTCAGCGATGTCAGCCGCCACGCTCACAACGCAGGCAGTTGTGTATTGATGTAGCTGAATCTTTGACTTGTACATTTTGCTCTGTCCTTTTTTTTTTTTACGCTGCTCTGATTAACTGCTGCAAAGCAAACATACAGTGATTATCAGTCAAATCCTGACACATATCTCATTATCTGTGTAGTTACTAGATGACATTTTAAACAGTCCCCTTACTCATTGATTACATCACCTCTGCTGTTGGATGAAGCTGAAGCTTAATAAGCCTAATATCAATATATGTTTATTAATATATATGTGTGTATATATATACTGTACTTATGATAATAATACTAATAATATTTAATACTGATCTAATTCTTCTCACTAAAAACCACAGCAGGAAACGCTGCATTCTGACTCTGATGATAGGTCCATAATTTCTCATGAACAAACTCTAGTGGTGTGCTTTTAGTTTTTCAGCATTTTGCTTCAAGCATCAAGTGAAAAGACTTCACCCTGCTTGAACGTGGAGCTCAGTGATCTCTGGGTAACGCAGTGATAAAACTCAGCAGTGAGAGCTGAACACCGCAGCAGACAAAAATCGAACGAGGACTCAGATTTTATGGATCACCGTTTTAAGAGTTGAATATAACCCAGAGGCTCCTGAATTCAGAGAGATGGCACCGGGCCGATTGTTTGGTGAGATGAAGATATCAAGCTCAATAACTGTTAGTCTGAGTGTGTGTTCAGGATTACACACAGTCAGCAGCAGGCTGACATGAAGACTGACCTGATCTCAGCTCTGTCTCTTGTTTTTCTCTGTTAAATCCACTGGATGCAGCAGAACACGCAGAGACACAAGGATGAAGTTCGGTCAATTCATTAAACAGGAAGTGAAGACAGGACATCAGTGCTTATAAAACTGCTCCTGTCATGTGACCAGCCGTGGTTATCTTCCTGAACGGTCTCCCTCTCTCTGTGTCTCTGCTCAATGAAGGTCAGTGGCAGCTTATTGATTCTGGCTGGCCGTCTCCTCTGCATACTGTACAAGGCTTTTTATAACCTGACAGACAGACAGAACCACAGCCTGCTGAGGCACACAGACAGGCTTTATAGCTGTCTGTCTGCCTTCCTGCCTCTCCTCATATGTGTCGTCCACTGTCTGTGTCTGTCTGACGTCCAAGTCTGTACTAAACCTTGTGGATTCACCGTCCACTTCTTTGTCTTTGTGCGTTACCGATGGTGCTGCATCAAGTATTATTACTATGTGTTTCAGTGGTGATACCCCCCACCCTCTTTACAGATACACACACACACACACACACACACACACACACACACACACACACACACACACACACACACACACACACCTCCTCCTCCTCATGGCTGGTTTTCTCAGCAATCAATATTCTGCAGTGGAGCTCCCCGGCCTGCGCTTGCAGCGTGTGAGTGTCTGTGTGTGTTTCTGTGTGTGTGTGTGTGCGTGCGTGCTTGTCCCCAGCCAGCCTGCTGCTTATCAATATCTTCACCTCTCTCTCAGTTCAGAAATGATCCTCTCCTCTTCCCTCCAGGCCTCATCGATCTCTGTGAGAGATGGATGCAATCAGAAGTAAGACGTTGTTGCTGGACTGAATACTGACCAGCTGTCATGTTGAGTGACTAGAACTTAGTGCCTTAAATTTTCCTCCGGTGTTATAAAGTCTAGGTCAGATTGATGTGTTGAGTGTGTGTTTAAAACATGGCTCCCGTCATTGGTTATGTGTTCCAGCTCAGTGCAGTCCACTTTAGCTGTAACATGTTGAGGCACGCTCGTATGAATTCCTGCTGCAGCCTCACAGCACGAGACGACCGTGCTGACCTGTGATGATTATGGCCAAACAGTGACGCTCACGCTTGCCTCGGCTGAGCGTTGCTGTCACGGTAAACTGATTTTTACTGTGACATCTGATGTTGAGTGTGTACGGCCACACAGATGACTCACTGTGCATGTGTGGGTTTCACTTTCCTCCCACAGTCCACAGACATGTAGCTTTGGTTAATTGGAGATTGTGAATGGTTATCTGCATCTGTCGTAGTATGTGCCATTTCTGCCATTTGTGTGTGCGTGCGGGTGTGTGTGTGTATGTGTGTGTTTCTGGAAAATGTTTAAGAAACGGAGCAGATTTTCTTCATGAGATCTTTGATGGTAGAGGAATTTTTATGGTCTCACGGTGTGTCACCCAACCTTGTCTGTTCGTCCGTGCTTCCTGTAAACAACAAGGAGGGATGGCGAATGGCTGAGTTTAGTTTCACACCAGGGACGGGACCGTGTGGAGATTTTCTCAGCGGGTAATAAACTTATGACATCACTGGTATTAACAATTACACCGGACATTTTACAAGAAAACACACGTGTAGATTACAGATGTTACTTCCGGATGCTGCCACCTCCGTTAGACAAAGTTTGCAGATTGTCTCATTGATGTTCAGGTTCTCTTTTGGCATCAGGGTTTAAATCCAAAATATTACCGAAAAGAAAAAAAAATGAAATGAACCAAATTGGTTTTATATGTACAAAAAAAAGAAAAAACGGTGGGCAAGTTCTGTTATCATCTGAACACCATCTAACACCGGTAACACTGACAACCGCGGCAACCCCGTTTCCTGGTTCTGTTCTGTCTCTGTGTCATAGGCTTCCTCCAAGGAACAGTTCAACATTTTGAAAAATAATGTTAATTCACTTCCTGCTGGAGGGCTCAGTGAGAGGACGGTGAATAAATATAAAAACTGTTCCTTAAATGTAACACAAACAGAGGGTGAAGACATCACTGTGACGGTTGTTGTTGGTGGGCTCGGTGATGATTATGATGGGATGATGCTGATGGTAATGGTCACTGTGACTCTGACAATGATTGCAGCTGTCCCCGTGACTCCACCACCACTGTCACATCACAGCAGCATGTACTGTCGAGGGCCATGGTGGAAACAAGCTGACTGTTGGAGCGTGTTGTCTCTGGGCTGTTAAAGAAAAAAAAACAGAATCAGTCAGTGGATAAGTGATGCACACTCTTACTGGATGTATCTTTTTTTAAATCACTGTGGCTGTGAATATTTTTGTCTGTCTGGCGTCATTAAGCTATAGCACATCTTTATCCTAATGTATTTTGTTTATTATATTTATTCTAACTCAGGACAAGGACTTGGATAAATCTGAGGGGTCAGAAGATGATTAAAGAAAGAAGAGAAGCAAAGTTATGCAGAACTGTTTATTTTTTGGACTTTTGTTCGCTTTTTCTTGTGAAATGCTTTCACCTCTTAAAGCCACTGAAAACCCTTCATATAAAACTATCCAAGACGGCAGAGCTGCTCACAGCACATGTCCGCAGTGAAGCCATGAAGAGATAACAAGTAAGACAAGAATGTTTGGAACCATGGATTTAGGAGGCAGAAACATTAGCTCACTAAATACATGATTATACATGTAATCAAAACTATGTTTCATGCTCACACAAGTTTTAAATATAACGTATAAAGTCCTATGAGCAGCAGAACGGTTGTTTAAAATAAAACAAACATGAAATGGCCCCACATCAACACACACACACACACACACACACACACACACACACACACACACACACACACACACACACACACACACACACACACACACACACACACACACACACACACACAGGAGTACCATGGCTGTATCACGAGAGCTGGATATAGTGCAATGCTGTCTTGTTAACCAATTTGTCCCAGTAGCCAGCCATGCTATCTACAGAACAAATGAGAACTGCTTTCAATACATGTATGATGATGATGATGATGATGATGATGATGGTTGGAGCCAATAGTTCCAGTCTTGTTTTTTTTGGTCTATTTAAAGAATCAGAATTCCATCAAATCACCATCATTATAATGGACTACCGACCTGGATCAGTTTCCATGGAAACCAACAAACATAATAGGAAGAGAGGGAGTGAACGAGGCAAAGAAATGCAGAGAGAGGGAGTGGTTCCTACTTCTGATGGATGTAGATGAAGAACATCTAAGAGCGCTGCAGTGAGAGAGCTGGGAGGGTGGAGCTGGAAAACGGCAAGCGTGGGGGGAGAGTTAAGAGTTTATGGCAAAGGAGGGTTGAGGGGGGAGGAGGAGGTGGCAGGCTGATAAGGAGAGGGCAGCAAGAGATGGGGATGGAGTTGGCAGGGTGAAGGGATGGTGGGGGGGAGAGGGGGGAAGGTAGGCAGAAATAAAGGGAGATAAATGAGGAGCTGGGATGGTGTAGGAGAGTGATGGGTGGGGGGAGGTAGGTAGGTGGAAGGATGCCAATTTAACAACTAGGGAAGCTTCAGGGTCCAGCTCTGCACCACCACTGCCTGTAAAACAAAGAGAACAAAGAGACTGACACACCAACCCCCCAACTCCTCCATGTGAGGAAACAATGTCCACCTTAATTGATTTTCTTAATGAAATTCATTTTATTCTGCTCTGCTGGGGACAAACTGAGACCAAGCTGTGAGTTTGTGCCCTGATAAAATACAGAGTATCAGAAGAACATAGTGTTTGTGCATGAAGAACAGTGACGTGATTCTGTTGTCTGAGAAAAACAGTCCAAAGAAAGTCTGCATCCTCTGCCATTTAAAAAACTGAAAGTCTTTATTTAGACCTGGGGTCTTAGGTTGCTCATAGATTAGTTTAATACAAGTATGACCTATGGCTATGGCTAACTCAGGCCAAAGACAAATGTTACCATGGTAACAATCAATGACACCTTTACAAAAAAAAAACAAATATGTCTGCAATGGGTGAATTCAGACTTTTATCTGAAGTGTGACTATTTGTTATATCTAAGGTTTCAGTTCGACTCCTTCAGCCAACTGCTGTTCATCCTATTTTCTTCAACTAACCAACTGCAGAGGAGGCGATCTGTTTCCTGTTTACACCGACACATGCATGCCCAGTTTAGGTGAATGGTCATGTGATGTGCGTTTTCAGTGTGGACAGAGATTAATTCTGATACGGAGCTGAAACGCTTGTCAGGACTGAGATCATTTTGGTTTTAAAGTTTAAAAATGTATCAGTGTGAACGCAGCCTCAGTCAGCAATGAACCAAATCACAGTGTTCTCAGTGTCAGCCTCCATTACACTACTGCTCTGTAAACCATTTTATAATAAATTGTAGTTTTTAAAAAAAAATTAATTAGTGAAACAATTATTAAATTAATTAATTGACAGAAATTAGTTGACATTGATTTAATATTTTAAATGTTTGCTGGTTTTCTTTTCTGAGGATTTTCTGTTGTTTGACTGTTCTCTGATGATCTAATTACCAAACGAGTAATCAAAAAAATATTCAACAGATTAATTGATAGTGAAAATCAGTCACTGGCCTACAATAAACAAATACACTTTTATCTGACCCGGAGGTATTGAGTTTTGAGCTAATGAGAAGAGCCTGTACTGTATTTAATCATCAGCTCAGTGCCTCATTACATTATAGAGCTGTATTTTCCCCACATACCCAATAATCACGGTTGGCTGATTTGTTATTTAACAAGGATTCTGGGCTGCTTTGGGCTTCTCTAGTAAAACATCAAATCTGTGTGTATAATTTGTGTTGGCAGAGAGGCTTCACGGCCCTCCAGTGACTCTGTCTGTGGGGACGCAGGAGTTGAAGGCGAGAGATTGCTACTTTTTACAGTTTCTGTAACAGAGGTTTGAAGCTGGAAGTTCGGTATGTTGCTTTGGTGCAGGGTCTAAAAACTAATTTCCAATTGATCAATTACTTGTTGTGGAGAAAAAATATTTAGTGATATTGCTGAACTGGCTTTCATTAAGTTACCGTCTATATGTATTTCAGAGTGAATGAAGGAGAGGTGGAGATAAAAATTGGGTTTTGTGTGATGATGTGTTGATGACATCAGAGAGGATGAATTAGAAAAAGGAGGAGCTGATGGGGGAGGAGAGCAGCAAAGAACGAGTGTATAAAACAGAACAGAAGGAAGTAAGGAGAGAGGGGCATGTGAAAAGAACACGCAGGAGTGAGGATGTGATGGGAGAGGAAGTGATGGAGGAGAGCAGGAGGAAAGAAAAGAGGAGATTGGAGATGGGGGAGAAGGGGTGTGAATGGAAGGAGGAGGAGATGAGCGCAGAGAGAAAGAGATGTTTCCTTCCGTCTGTCCGGTGGCTAACCTGATTAGCTTAGCAATGCCATAGGACCAGATCCGGCTGGTCTGCTCTCTGGAAACACACACACACGCACACACGCACGCACGCACACTTCTTTCTACACGCGCAGGGTAATGTGCAGACTTGTCATGCTCTGCTTGTAGAGCAATGATCTGGATCCAAGCGTCCGTATACTTCTGTCATGGGGGGTATGTGGAGAGATTGTGGAGTAGAAAAAAAAACTAATTATGATTTTATAAAAAGAGAAGGAGGAAATTGAGCACACAAATAGGATTACAAATTTGAGAGATGCTGAATGTATATGAATTGTCACACTGACCTAGTCAACAGGACACGCTATAAACGAAAAGCTTAGTCCTGATGTCCTAAAGCTTGGGACAAACCTGAAGCCAACGAAGACTGGACAAACCAGACAAAGACTGTTTCCATCAACCCTTGACAGTCAGGAAGGAGCATGAACCTCATGACTGAGTAAATACACCACACAACACACTGAACATCTGGTCAGTAACCACTGGAGATCTGGCGAGAATAACAACTATCCTGTGTTCTTACACTAAAACAAATATGGACGACAATCATACACTGTATATAAAGATAGACATAGCCTCCCTGACGTCACATATAGGTTTCTGAAGAGTGGTTTTGAGCTGCTCTGCCGTTGCCATCTTGGCAGTGCCTGACTCCACCCCTAACTCCCGCCTAATCCGAAAAAGGGGCAAAGAGGTTTTTGGTGTAAGCCAGTTTGCAGCAAGCAAACGCTCACCCACCTGTCACTCAAAGAGGCCACACCCTCAATTATACATCATTTTAAGCCTTAATAAAATGTAAACAGGTGGGTTTTATAAAAAATTAGCTATAGAGACCAAAACTGTTTTTTGTACCAGGCTGTAAACATGTTTATTTCTGCTGTAAAGTTGGACATTTTAACATGGGAGTCTAAGGAGATTGACTCACTTTTGGAGCCAGCCTCAAATAGCCATTTGAGGTACTTCAGTTTTTAGCACCTTAGTGTTGCCTTCATTTTTAAGACCCGGAGGTTGATGCTTGACGACAACTAGCAGGTTGTTCGGTTCACGTGCAGTGACAGTGAAAGGACAAAAAGAAGGAAAAAAAGTGTGTGAAAATCTTGATGAGTTTTTCCGATGGAACAGACTCCGATCAGCGTCATGAAATACTCTGTAAGAGTATGTCCCACATAGAGGCTCAAACTAAAACCTTTAGTTTCAGTATGAACATGTCAAAATATGCAGAACAACAGTCTTGAGGTGTGACTCTCATCAGTTGGTGAAGCTGCTGGACTGCAACTGGACACATTTGCTGTAAACATATTCAGAGTAAATGTCCCAGGGATGCAAGATTAACTTTCCACAAACCATCCTGTTGAGGAGCGAGGGAACACTGAGGGAGGAATACGATTCATCCTCTGTGTATCTGCTTCATTTATTTCTCCTCATACTTTCCACCTGCTGCTCCACTTCCACTTCTCTTGTTTTCTTCTTCTACTACACTGGCTGCAACTTCACATCTTTGTCTCCTCTTTTCACTTATGTGTCATTTGGCAGTTTTCCCCCTCTGCTGCTCCACATCTGCTCTTCGTTTTCCTCAGCCTCTCACCTTCTGCTTCTTCCTGATTGTCTATAAATTCAGCTTTTCCTCCCCCTCTTCTTCTTCTTCTACCCTCCTCGCAGCTCCCCCCCTGTTCCCCTTCGCCATCTGCCCTCCTGGCTTGAGAGAAAGACACCACGTTTGTAAGGGTGTAGACGACTTTGTCCTACAGTCACAATCACTACCTTCCTCCTCCTCCTCCTCCTCCTCTTCTTGTCATCTCCTCAGTTTGTCTGTTGTTCTGTTGTACAGACCTTCTCCTTTGTTCTTTGATGAAAGTTTAAGCATTCCTTGCCCCTCTCACCTCCACTCTGGTAAAAATAGACAATAGAGGGGCTGTTAATTATTCATCTTGGGTTCACGTTACTGCTTTGCACCTCTCATAAGCTTCACCACAGTCGTCGTTATCATCATCATCATCATCATCATCATCATCATCAGACGTGTTTCCACTGCAGGAACTTTCCCCAGCAACCTTTTGAGGAACTATGCACATTTCCACCGCAGGAACCAGGGTCTAATTTAGTTCCAGGGTAATTGAGGTAAAAAAAAAAGGTACCTGGACGGGGGGTAGTACTTTCCAAAGGTTCAGGAACTTTGCAGGGTGTGGTCCGCAGTGCTGAACATTTCTGACTGGTCGAGTACTCGCTGCATTTCATTTCACCCGCGATGTTTAAAAGTCCGCAGTGAAAGAGTGAACACTGAGCAAGCAAACACATTTTCCACACTGCAAAACAGGCCCGGGAAACAGGACTTAAAAAATAAAGGACCACAACAACCGGAGTGGCTAGAGTTTCCACCTGTCACGTAAAATACGGGATCGTCCCGTATTTGAAAATAAAATGGTGCATCCTGTAGGCTATTGAATATATATGGGAAGCAATTTGTCCCGTATTTTCATTCATGTTATGTCCTCAAAGTGCTGTGAATAATGTAATGTCGAGTAATAATTTTGCATAATCTTCCCGGGACTTTAGGCCGCGGTGGAAACGCAGACAACAGTGAGCCACAGGAACTTTTTTAGTTCCTGAAGAAAAGCTCTTAAATTCAAAGTTCCGGGTGCTTTTTGGTCGAAATGTGGCTATCATGTGGTGTGGCTTCCACAGCTGAGAGCAACACGCTCACTTAGGAGATGAGACAGCTGAGTTTGTAAAGTTTTAGAAACATGAACTGTTTTCATTCTCCTTAAAATCCTGCTGTGGTTTTATTGTTAGGTGTGAAGTTTACAAACTGAAGCTGCTGCAGCATCTTAAACAGGATGAACAGATCTGGTCTGATTTCATGGCTCTGATGTGTCTCTCATTTTAAGATAATTAACAAAGTAAATTAACTAAGAACTTTGAAGCCACTTATCTCAACACTGTTTCGCTGCATTGCACTGTTTGAGGAGTGTGTGTCTCTGCATACATAAAGTCCATTTGCGTATGTTCCATAATTAATTCTCTTAAGACAAAGACAGAAGCAAAAGACGAATGAAGAGAGAGAGAGAGAAACAGAGATAAAAGTGTGTTATTGAGTTGGTCCCATCTCTCCAAATCCTGTTTGCGTGTTAATCTATCAGGCAGGAACACCGCTGTTCATTTGTATGCAGATGAGGACAGCTCATTACTGAGACCATTAATAAACAACACACACACACACACACACACACACACACACAAGAAGAGGGCTTTTGCTCTCCTCAGTTTGGCTGACTGGGGGAAAATTGAAAGCAGATGATAAGATGGTGGAATAGCACCTTGCTGACCAGGTGATACTTCAGCATGAGAAATGCTACAGTTGGAGCGGGCAACATAACAAATGTACTTGATGCATCGTGGCTTGTTCGAGGTGGGATCAAATGACAATATTGCGAACATGTAAATTGTCACGTAATTGTTCTTGTTTTAAGCTGCCAGCATGAAATTCACTTCGACGTTTTGCTTCTTTCTCTCTCTCTCCCTCCCTCCCTCTCTCTCTCTCTTTCTCTCTCTCTCCCTCCCTCTCTCTCTGTTTCTCTGAAAACTGGAGTTTATACATGTTCAGAAACGGTACCTGAAGATGGAAGTGGACTAGTAGAAACAGTACTGGATTAAATCTCTCTCAGGGATTCTTTTTTACTTTTTTGCTCTTTGAGCTCTGGGGGTCGTATTTAGCTTGTTTGTGATTTCCCCCTTTTTGCAAATTCAAAATTGCTCCAATAGAAACCACTAATGAATATACAGTAAACAAGTTGCAGGAACTAGATTCATCATACTGGTACGATTTTATGCATCAAAGGGTTGAATTTTACATTTCTCAAATGATTTCAGAATATCGAGATACATATTTTTATCGTGTGCAGGCCAGTGATGATCTATATTTTGGAAGTAATGTTTTTATTGTCAGTAAATCCAATAACAATACAGCGTATTAGTCCGTCTCTCACGTTGTCTGTGGCTCTCAGCTCTTCATTGCTTCCTACTGAAGATGTAAATCTTTAAAAACGACTCACAAACAGCTGCTCACTGTAGTTTTTCAGCAAATGTCACTCAGACAGGAGAGAGTGGTGCATTTGTTGGGAACTATTTTCAGCGGCGGATTATCCACATTTCGAGCTCTAAATCTCTATATGAGGGCAGCAGCTTGGTATTGGGGCTATTGAACTTGATTAAACTACAGTGTGCGTGTTCATTGTAATGGAGGGACATGTCACCTATATGGATCACTGATGTCTTTTTGTGGCTCTGTGACATAGAGGAATAAGATACATCAGGCTTTAGAGGCTCAGAAAAGACTTCCTGACAATGTGAGAAGATGTCAAGCAAGAAAAAGAACGACTTCAAAATGTCGGAAAATCACTCTGCATACAAAGAAATCACCTGCTGAACACGGGTTACAGTGCACATCATGAGAAAAGAAGCCTCCTCATGACTTCATCCGCTCATTTTCCAAGAGTCTTTATGAAAAGGGAAGTCAGACATTTTTACCATTAGATAGCTTCCACAGCTCTAATATGAATCCTATGTTCTTCGATCCTCCAGCACCACAACAAAGAGATGTAGGCTAACCAGTGATTACAGTGTGGAGATTATGTGGTAATTGAAAATGAGGTAATGTGAGCTGGTGATGATAGTAATTGAAAATGAATTAAGAGTAGATTAGAATAAGGTCTCATTTGATCATTTGTCAGAATTGATTCATTTTCGTGGCTGTGGTGAATTAACAGCCTGAGAATAGTCTCCGAGCTGATTAACATGCCACATCGCAAGTTCACAGGATCTTTCACAAACTTGCACATCTACAGCTTTTTAAATGTGAGCCCTGGATATCAGCCATTTTTTTTCACTGAAGTTACACTATAACTAGCACCAGTCTTTGTATCTTGGGTATATAAGCTCCCTGATTCTTTTTAGAAACTGTTTGAGCTTTGCTAATTTCAGCATCCTGTAATTATGGACTGATTCCTTGTTGAATAATAATAACCCATTAAAACCTGAACCTGTGCCAGCTCAGAGTATTTGCCCTCACAGGTGACATTTTCCTGATGATTCATGTTCAGTCTTCAGAACAAAAAACTGCATAAAGATACTGCGATTTATTTATTATTATTATTATTATTATTATTGTTGATCTGCTCCTCATGGATGTGCTTAATCAAATTGGGCCCTGAGGCACATATCAATCAGTTGACAAAGTTGTCATGAAAGTGGCAGCTTCAATATGTTTTTGCTTGTAATATAATATACAGGTGAGTGAAGAGTTAATGAGCTGTTGTCATTCTTACTCTAACCCTCTGGCAGCAGCTACTGCCTCCCTGAGCTCCCCAATCAAGTTTTTGTGTCTTTTTCTGTGATGTCATTAATCATATAAAGGGAATAAGGATGCAGAATTTCAGTCTCTCCTCAGAGACGTTCATGGTGTCGTGGGTTGGGTTAGTTTAACGACTCTGAACCCCTGGCCATCCACTGCATGAAGTATGTGGGATCATCAGATTGTCTTGTTTTGGAAATGCAGTCAACCTCCAGTTCTGCTGTTGTAAAGGGGGTTTCAGACTCTCAGACGATGAAGTCTGTACCACAGACACAGGATCTTCTCCTTCAACATCTTCCTGTCGGTTCATAATAATGTCAGATGTGTGAGAACATGGTTTCATGAAGAAACAAATGAGACACTGGATCTCATTAAGCAGTAAATCATGAATTTTAAACCAGAATTGAAGAGTCCGCTGAGGATTTCTTCAGCAGCAGCTCTTCATAAGCACCTATCTATCACCTGGAAATGAATCCTTTTATCTCACATGCAATGACAACATCAGAAATGTCATCTCTTCTGTTCCATCTGCCTTTTTTAGACACACTGAATGCGCCATGTGATGATGCGTGAATCTGTGGCTAAAGCGGTGACTCTCACTCTGGATTGAAGCCTCTCTGGTTTAATGACGCAGCTCTCTGGATATCTTGGCTGTTTACAGACCTGTGTGGCTGCTTCCAGTTATTGTCCGTGTGTGTAGTCGTTCTGGCTGGCTGCCTGGCTGCAGCGAGGAGGCTAATCCAGTGTGATGAGCCCAGGGAAACTCCTCCTGTGAGAACCATCTTTAATAGACAGATATGGGTCAGTGCTGCCACATGGACTCTCTGCTGGAGCTGTAGAGATAGTCGTGTGTATGAGCTGTATAAATGGCTTTTTTTCTTTAAATAGAAACAGTGGGATCTCCTGCAGTGTTTCACTGTTTTAACTGATTGTGCAGTGATAGCAAAATAAGCACAGACCAAACTTTAGCTTGAACACAGCCTCTTTACATAATTAAAATTGCGTCCCAGCAGCTGATTCAACTGATAGTGGTTTACATTAATTTACTAACAGGCAGGTAAGGTAGTTGTGAGAGTGCACAGTGGTGTTTGCAGCTGCAACACTGATTGATATTCAGTTTGTAAAAGCTTTTCCATTTCCAGTTTGAAACAGCTCTGGGTGATTCTGTCTGCTATATGTTTCATGTTCACAGAGGCCGAGACAGGTGTAAATCAGGAAGAAATAGAAAAAAGAAAATATATAGGAAGAGGATGTCTTCACTCTTACAGCATACTGGACAAGTGCGCTATGTATTACTCACCAAACACTGTAAATAAGAATCTTTGAAGCTGCAGAACACCAGACTTTTTCCTGATCAGGAGAAAATCCAACAGCATGCACAGTCAATATGTGGTGAGATGTTGTATGTGGCCTTTCTATCTTTACATCGCATCAGTAAAAAATGAATATTTTTATCACAAATGTCCTGTATGTATATTCCCATCCAAAGCCTTTTTCATGTTTCACTTATTATGTATATATGTATATACAGTGCACAGTGGGGTACTTTCTCATTCAAGTGAATCACTTTTGATATTGCACACATGCACAAGTTCTACCTATTATTAAAATTACAAAATTACGGGGCGCCCCGATGGCTCACCTGGTAGAGCGCGTACCACAGAGGCTTGGTCCTAACTACAGTGGCCATGCCTCACTGACCCGCACCGACCCGCGGCCCTTTGCTGCGTGCTCCCCTTTCCTCCATACTGAACATTTGACATGTTTAGGAGAGGGACACAAGACAGACAGGCAGCACAAAATCATGAGACAGGACAAGCCCTGCATACTGTCATGAAAAGGTTTTAGTGTGGTCCATATTTTCCACATTGTAGTAAGCAGCTGAATCCTACAATGAGATGCTTGTTTGTGGGCAGTAAGTATACATACATATATATATATATATGTATGTGTGTATATGTATGTATATATATATATATATACCGTATATATAAATGTAGGATATATATGACAGACAGCTGTCAGTTTTTTTTATTTTGCCTTTATAATGCATCTGTTTTCTTTGCCTCTGCTCCATTCAGTCTGTCATTCCTCACCTCAGCCTCTCCTGCAGCAGAGCAGCTCTCATCATTAGCTGAACATTTTCTCACTGTCACATGTGAACTGTTGAATTATGCATCGTCTTCCTGCTCAGAGTGAACAATGACGTGGATGTGAAATAAGCAGAAAATATGACTTGGGAATTCTCTTGTCAGCTTTTTTTGGTGATTTTTGTGTCATGATCACCGTCATGTTGTCGTCTGCCTGTCAGTCTACCTGTCTGTGCAGAGCGTATCCACCGGCCAGAGCAACAGCGCTATGAAAACACCGGTTTGCTGTGTCTTAGCTACAGTGTCATTGAGGTGTTTGCTCAACTCCTTAATCTGTTCAGTGTTTGCAGATGTTTGTGTGAGTGATAAAAGGCAGTTGTAGCAGGAGGCAGGACCTCATTACTGAAGGTACAGGCCTCCTTAGATACTGATAACAGATGCAGAGGTTTGTTTGTGTGTATGTGTGTGTGTGTGTGACTGAAATACTGAAGAGAGTGTTGAAGACGGAGATAAATAGTGATGTTTTCTGACAGCCCAGAATCCCTCAGGATTTAGTCCATTTCGGACGACTCCTCTGGTGCCAACGTTCAGTTCCCTTTGTGTCGAGAGGTGGAAAGTAAAGGTGTGAAGGTCGAGGAGGTGAATGTGTGTGTAGCTCCTCTGACTTTCGTGCAGGAGACTGGAGTTCATGATTTCCCTTCACTGTCCTGTCTTTTTTTTCAAAACTGTTATCAGGATCTTTTTCCTAACAAACCGAAGTGTTTGAGTTGCCTGACCTTTACCTTGCTTGTGATTTTTCGCTGTAATAACGATCTTTCCCCAACCTTCGCCGTGTCATAGTGACCATAAACAACCCAACAGATCGTCTGTGCAGCAACTTATTATGACCCACGGTTACTTTTTATTGTTAGGTGACCTCTAGCAGGATTAAAGGAGGGTGTCAGGTGACGTAGCATAAAGAGCAACAAAGTCTGCGTCAGGAGCAGGTTGTGGTGGATGGATGGGTCAACAAATCACAGGCAACAGCTGTTTGTTTCCTGTTTGGAACCAAGAGTCGTCATCATCTCTTTTATTAATGAACTGCGTGTTTCTTATTGTCACGATAACCTTATTGTAAGGCTTATTTTAACCCGAACAATTTCCTGAACTTAACCCTGTTGTAAACTAAACCAAACCAAACCGTGACCATTCCTTAAACTTAACTATGTGTTTATTATTGTCGCCATGACTATGAAGGGCTCTATTTCAGTAGATGCTCCTATAGGGCGTATCACGGATAAATGCCTGTTTGATCGTTCAGGTTGGAGGGCTTGTTGGAACAGGTTGGTTCTTTTTCGATTTGCAGTTTTACCACTGGAGTGTTTTTACCTGTGCAATGTTTATTCTCCACAAACAGCCAATGTACAGCTATAGATGTGTTATCTCTAGCTGTTAGCTCACTCACAATATTATTTGTGTGACATCTCACATTCGGACTGATCTCAAAAAGTCAATTCTTTCTGTTTCTTTCCTCCAGACTCCAGCACAGATTTTTGTCTCAAGTTGAAACACTTTTAACTCTCATGGACACATTCTGATTCATTCTTTCAATGTTTTCTGTGTCCACTTGAATCTTCCTGTTGTATCTGCAGTTTCCAATCACTACTTCTGAAATCCACTTCATGTTCACTAGTTCCATGTTTTTCTGTAGAGAAATACCTGCTTTGCTTCTGTCAGTCACAGGCTGATCTAACGGTGGTTAAATCTGTTTCAGGAAGGTTTTTTTTTTCCATTTATTGATCTAAACATTTTTGGTAGCTCATGTTTCCCGCGGGGTCCGTTGCATTTTTCATTTCCAACATCTCTGGATTGAGCTGAGGTGGAGTCTGTGAGATGGCAGGAAGACGGCTCTGAGTTTAGTGTGATGTTGGTGCTGCCAGCGAGGCCTGCAGGCGCTGCACGCTGAAAAGCAGTTGGCATGTTGTGTTTGATTTGCCTGCCTGCCGCCTCTCTGTCTCGTGTTTCTTGTTTCCTCTGATGTGAGGGGTTAAACCGGCAGAGCAGCTGTCATGGCTGCTCCCATGGATGCCGACACTGACAAAGCGGTAAATAAAAAGATTAGAAATGGCTTAAAACAGCGAGTAAACACAGTTTCATTCATGGCTAATCTGACTTTAGGTGGATTTACGCGGCCACTGCTCAGAGATCAGTCAAATTTACAGACAAAATGTATCTTCTGTTTGAAAAGACAGAGGATTATTGATTGAGTCTTTCTGCTTTCTTGGAATTCTTCTTTGTATATCTACCGCCAGTCATGTTGACTGAAATAAACGTGTTCTCTGTTTTACATTTTCTTTTTTTCTTTGTCTTAATAATGTTGGAGGAGCTCCCATATCCGCTGTTACACTGTCTCAAGGAAAGATTTTTGACACCTCTGCTAAACATGTTTATTTTCAACACTTCCTCTGACATTGTCTACACATATGAAATTTGGTATTAACTTACTTTAGTGTATAAAGCATTAGATTTTCAAATTATTATGCATTCGATTGAATGATTTCACCTGTTGATGGGTGATTATTAGGTTGTTACCATATTTGCGTCCTTGGTGAAAACAAACCTGAGACAATTTGCGAGCTTGATGCTGTTTGTCTCTAGATCTACAAAGGAAAAAGGTCTGCTCAGATATGATGCTGTTTTCATCTAGTGATTAAAACTCTTTTGCTTGTTGCACTTAGTGTTTCTCTGTGGATCAATTGGAAACTAAATGCCTGAAATATAAAAAAACTTTTGATCTTATTTCACTGTATAATGTCTGGATCTATAGAAAATCATTGGCTGTGATAAACTGCATTAATAGCCTCTGATTACTCATTAATTTGATTTGAAAAATAAAGACTAAATTCAGCTCCCGTCTCTTCTCTTCTGGGCAGGATGACAGTTCACTGAGCAGCGAGGAGGAGGCAGAGATGAGCGAGCCCACATGGCTAGCAGCTGATCTGGGAGCAGCGTCTGACCTGAGCCCGCCGAGTCGAGGAGAGAGGATGCGCCAGAGTCCCCAGAACACACACAGCAAGGAGGACGACGGTAAGGAGCATGAAGATAATGTCTTATCTGCTGTTCATTTCTTATTGCTGCTGCTGGATGCAAATATAGTTCTTCAGCCTCGTTTTGTTTTTGGATTCAACCTGTGAAGGACCAAGTATCTTCAAAATGAATTTTGAGTTTTTAAAAAGCAGCCTGAAACCATAACTCAGGTGATCACTAGAACCTTTCAGCCTAAACACAATGTCCCTCATTCCCTCATTTGGAGTTTCAGGTGATGGTGGAAGGAGAGAAACGCTCTTGATCAAATGAAAGAGAAAACACCCAGTTATCAGGAGTTATGATTTATAGATCAGCATAGGCTTTTACCCATGTCACTGCAACACTATAAAAATGTGTCATATGTGATCAGGCTGTAACATGCTTTCATTACATTCCCCACTAACCGTGATATAGAGCGATGGCGTGTTCTAATGGACTGGATGTGTTTCAGTTCTTTCATTCACTGTGATCACTGTGAGCAGAGGAATGCCTTTGTTAGCAGCAAATCACGGAGACCTTTCCTTCAACTCCCTTAGTGTTCACTTCACTACCAACACTTAACTCTACACCAGCATTATGAACTAGGAGGAAAAACCACAGGCAAGCCAAACTGACCAATCACAGCTTCCTGGTCTCCATGTGACATCTCTGTGGCTTTTTTTTATTTTCTATTTAGAATGAACAAACCTTACATTTTGAACAAGGTCTCATTTGTTTATTCTCACCGCAGCTGAAGGTCACAATTCATTTGTAAGTAATAATCAATAATCACATTTAGTTGTTCCTGTTAATTTCAACATTGCTTTAAAAAACAAATGAAAGTTTTTCACATCATGTGACGAGATGAGCTTTGACAAAGTGTTTTTCTTATCTCTCTCCCTCCCTCTCTCTCTCTCTCTCTCCCTCCCTCCCTCCCTCCCTCCCTCCCTCTCTCTCTCTCTCTGTCTCTCTCTCTCTCTCTCTCTCTCTCTCTCTCTCTCTCTCTCTCTCTCTCTCTCTCTCTCCCTCTCTCCCTCTCCATCACTGTTACACGGTCATAGTTTCAAGCTTCAGATAGTACGTGTGTGTGGCTGTGTTTTGTTTTATTTTGCACATTGAGTTGATCAGATTTTGGCTTTTTCAGCCCATTTACAGTCCAGAGTCCAGACTGTTTGATCCTTGGAGGAACTATATAATAATAATTATAATAAAAAGGCAGAGAGGATTAAAGTGGTCGTGTTGTGGACGCTTTCTGACAAACTGGTTTTGGAAGGCCATCAAATTTTTAATTCGAGGTCAGGTCCGTCCCGACCTCTTTGTTTCCTCTTTCCCTCAGAGTGTCTCTTCATACTGAGCTGTCACTCTTCTTCTCTCTGCTACCCCGTGTCCCTTTGTTTCTCTCTGTCCTCCCACATGTTCTCGCTTTCTACCTGCCTCTCGCTCTCCTCTCTGTCTTCCTGGCTTCTCTACTCTCTTGCTTCTCTACTCTCTTGCTTCTTGCTGCCTGTCACACTCCTCTTCTCTCTCTCTCTCCCTCTCTGTTTCTCTCTCTCTTTGTCTCTCTCTGCACTGAAAGGCCTCCCGTTGTGAGGAGCTCTGCCTTTGAAGGCAGACATATTGTTTCATAATGCTGCAAGGATACAGCAATTACCTGCTAATGTAACAAGTGGGCTGTGTGTGTGTGTGTGTGTGTGTGTGTGTGTGTGTGTGTGTGAGAGAGAGAGAGAGACCTATCCCATGCATATTTGAATGGTACTGCAATGCACTGAACCCAATACTGTGTCACTGTGTGTGTGGCTGCGTCTCCCTGCCACTCCTTTAAAGTGTTACTGAGCAAAGGCAATAGGGAAGTAGTGTAGTGAAACAAGCCTCCTCGTCCTGTGTGTGTGTGTGTGTGTGTGCGCGTGTGTGTGCGTGTGTGTGTGTGTATGGTGATGTGAGCTGAGTTGACGGTTCAGTGCCAGGCGGGAGTAAGTGCTCCAACCAATCTCCATCAAGGTCTTTCTCTCTCTGCTGTTGCTCCTCCATGTTTCTGCTGGATGAGGGAGGAACTAACAATTATTTTGGAGACGTTCTTAAATGTTTTGTTCGATCAATTGTCCAAAACCTAAAGACATTCAGTTTTCAATAATATAAAATGGAGAAAAGTAAAAAATTCTAGAGACAATTAAACGATATCAAAGTATTCCTGCTACATATACTGTATACTGTAATGTATAGACCCCTTTGACTGTCCTCAGCACTTATTTATAGCTTATCACTTTGTCCAACTTTTTATCATAGTTACATATGTTCTCAACAGTGAGTGTATGATTGATCTCGTACAGCATAAGTTTGATATTAAACCACTGATTTAAAAGACACACAGATAAGTATCAAAATACCCAACCTGGAGATTCCATTAAGACCAGAGTGAACACACCACAGCCGCCGCTATCAGCCATTACCACCAGCCTTAATGGGTCTGCTGCATTCATGTCACAGCGTGCAGATCGTAAATATGAGCAGTGGAGTTGGAAAACATTCACAGCTTCTTACAGTAGTACAAGAATATTGTTAGTTGTTTAGATGTGTAAAATATCATATATTTATCTTTTACCTGACGACAACTTTTACCTGACTTGTGTATGAAGCAGAGGTGGAAGTGTTAAACCTCATAGTGTTAGTCTTTGTGCCTAAACCTAACCAAACTTTAACCATCACAGTCATATGAATGATTTTTATGATGGTTATTCATAACAGTTTTGGAAGGCACAGACAAACTACAGTATGTTGGCCATATGGGTGTGAAAATACTCGTATATGTACTTTGTTGTTTAGTTTGGAGGACTTGTTGTAATTTGGATAAAAATTGTGAAATTTCTGACAATATCTCCAACTGTTGAAAATATCCGTTGAAATGTCAAAGCCTTGTGTACCAGCAGTTCAGAGTAAATCCAATCCAGTATTAAAACTACATACAACCCATGCAGCTATTTCAAAAGAGCCATATTGTCGACACAGTCTGTTGGTATCTTGTCAGTGAGCTGCTACATATATGTGCCACGATAAAGATAGTTATTATATTCTTATTTCTATTTATATAGTGTGAATACAGGCGCAGCAGAAATGACACATGGAAGCTCCCAACTAACATGTGTCTCTCTTTGTACAGTAAGTGAGGGACTGGATATAGACTGACTCATTGATTCATCAGTGATGGAAAATAGAAAAAATATATTTTCTTTATATGAAAATGCCATTTTCTAGTTGGATGTGTTGGATGAGAGAAGTAAGGAGCCTCAGGTGTGTTGGGACATTTCATAGAGGCTGAATGAAAGACAAGAAAAGACTGGGAGGTGAAACTATATAAATGATGTTTGGAAATAAAGGGGGCGGTTGGCAGGGGGGGGTGAAGAAACCTGGTGGAAGAGGTTGAAAGAAAGAAACTAGCATGAGATGAGATAGTTGGAGAGGATGGCATCATGGGATGGTGGAAGGACAGCGGAGGCCAGGTGGAGAGTGTGTGTGTGTGTGTGTGTGAGAGAGAGTACAGTAGGTGGCAGAGTGTATAAAGCCTTGTCATTAAAAGGTCACTCTGTTCCCTACGCCTCATATAGAAGCCAGAGGAGGGTTGTAGGCGTCCAAATGCCACAACACTAAGAGGAGCTGAGAGGCAGAGTTGAAATGCCTTTCCTGCTCAATTAAACTCTAATCCAAAGAAACAGTCAGGCAGCAGAGCCTCCTCTTATTCCTCTAATGCACGGGAGTGTTAGTAATGTATAAAACACTTGGGTTGGGTTGAGGTTTGGTTGAGTTGATGGCAGATATATGGATCTATAGGAAATGGGGAAATGCGCATGGTTCTCAGGGGTCTCTTTTTTATGTTTTTGAAAATGAAAACATTGTGGAAAGTACCTGAATCTTGAAGTTTAGGGTTTCGATCAAAAGTGTGAGCTTCTTCTGACAAGATCAATGTGTTGCTATCACAAAACAAAACAATTCAGAGACATGAAATTTACTTCTTTTACATTTAATGTTTAAATGAGTCTGCAAACCCTTCATGTTGACGTTCACTTCCACTTCAGTGGTGCTTTGCAATTACCACAGCTGTGTTTCCTCTTCTCCTTCAGCAAAGCTTTTTAAAGTAAAAGCTGAAATATTTTTAACATGCATTGCTGTGTTTTCCCTGAGCTGAAAGCCCAACAAACTCCCAGCACTGTGGGGATCTCGCCGCGGCGGCAGCAGCAGCTCTTTCCTCTGACAGAGGGGAGATGGAGGAGATGGAGGAGCTGCTGCTGCTGCTGCTTGGGTTTGAACATGCAGCCAAAGAGCTTGTGGTTGATCTGACTTCCCAGAGTTAATATCAGGTGGGTGTTTTCCTAACCAGCAAGCTGTCAGGGTATTCAACTGGAGTAGGCAGCTCATTTCAGCACAGCAGATGGTCCACACACACACACACACATAGACACACACACACTTGTACGTCCGTGTCCAGCTCAGAAGCAGCCAGTAAATCACTTTTAAGAGCTTCTGACCGCCACCTTGCTTTTCTTCTTTTGTGCTCCACTCAACGGTGACAACTGAAGTGAAAAGCTTTTATTGTGATGGGTCAGATTGGCAGTTTTTAAACCTGTGGCTGATGAGTCCTGGAAAAACTGGTGTTAAGAGTTGCATAAAACAGAACAGCTAGTGGCTTTACAGTCTGCTGAGCAGAAGATTATTGGACTTTCCAGAAAAACTGAGCAAGTGAACTGAATCAGAAATATATCACGTCCTTCAGATCACCCTGAGGCAGACACAGTGGTGATCCTAGTCTGTTGCGTGACCGCAGGCAAAGAATCCCATTGAAGAAATTGGGAGCCCCTTTTCCCCTCGGGGGTGCCTGGCTTGCCTATCCTGACGGTGCGCCTCTGGTCAGTGAGCATGTTCTAAATTATGGCACCTGAATCTGTATATGACACAAGTTGTTGTTGTTGAGTTCTGTTTTGTTTGTTTGTGTTATGCCACTACACAACATAAAGCTGAATAAATGCAACCATCCTTGATTTTTTAAGCAATGTGTGTATTGCTTAAAAAATCAAGGATGGTTCTTCATTCAGCCTTCCCTAAACAAATTTAATCAGACTTGACCAAACAGCTGTTAACTCCTCTACTGTATTCTAGTCATGCAGAAGCTGAAGAATCAGAGAATGTCAATTACTGCGATTAATGTGATGCATTTTGCTCCTGTCGCAAATAAGAAACTAGAGTCAGTGTTTTTAAAATTAAATCTGCAACAGTCACTTTGATGCTGAGTGAGTTCTGGTCCATGAGATGGGCAAACTGAAAGATATGTGGTTTTTAAAATGAAGTGCTAATGGGAAACCAGTGCCAGAGGTGACTCTAGCTGTCACTGAGAATTTATTCAGCTGATGCTATAGGATCCAACCTTGGACAGAGCTCATACTGGCCGGCAGGCGAGCCGGAGCTGGGTCACCAGACCTGCTTGCACTTGCAATAGCCTCATTTCATGACGACTATATTCTGCAGCTTTCTGAGAGGGTGTGTGGGCATGTATGAGAAAGTGTGTGTGTGTGTGTGTGTGTGTGTGTGTGTGTGTGTGTGTGTGTGTGTGTGTGTGTGTGTGTGTGTGTGTGTGTGTGTACACGTACTCTGTGCCTCTCAACATCACTCTGGCTCCAAGGGTCCGCGCTCTATAGAAGTGGCCCCTCCACTGCCTCTCAATCCTGGCCAGCGAGCATCCTCTCATCCCCCCCCCTGAAGCTCCAGAGAGACATCCACACCACATCCCCTCTGTGCTGCTGACCTCCCCGCATGAGAGGCTCCTGTCTGCTGTACAGCACAGCAAAGAACCTGGGCCTTTTTTTCCTTGTTCTGTAGAAAAGGGTTTGTGATAAAGAGGGCTTGTCAGAAGATGGAGATGACATTGCAGGTCCTCTCCACGGGGGATAAAGTGAAGAGAAGGAAGGGAAAAAAAGCAGAGTGTAGAGGGTGGAGAGGGGAAGGGAAATGGAGAAAGGACGAGAGGAGCATGAAGATGACGTCATGTAGGAGGGAGAGAGAAGAGAAGAGGAGGAGAGGAGTGCATGGAAATAAGAAGAACAAAATGGCGGGGGTAGACAGGCCAATATATTGATCTGCTGACATACTCAGCTTGACATTGTCTGTGACTACTGATATTATAGATGTTGCAGTAAAACTAGTTTCCTTCTTTCTTTCTAATGGAGGAGTGACAAGAGGAGAGAGAAAGAGACAGTGGGTCAAACAGATTAGTGGACTCTCATCCTGACATCCCTGAATGCCTCTTATCTACTATATTCCCCTCCTCTCTGCCTCCTTCCCCTCCATCTCTATCCATCCATCATTTAACAGGCTAGCTTTCAGCACTTCTCTATGTTTTCTGAATTTGTGCACAGATCAGATTCAGATCCCTGAAGATCATTTTACACTAGCTTATACAGAAATGTAATGTTCATAAGCTTTAGGTAAATTTCTCATCTTTTCATCCATGCCGGGACTTTATTTTCCTCCTCTTTGATGCGCAGCATTATCTTGGCATTATTTACAATTCTTCAGTACACCGTCTTCAGTTGGTGGATCATGTAAATTGCGGCCCCTTTACTATAAGCCCGATCATCTCTATTACAAGAAAAACAGAATAGAATATGGGATCTAGTGGTATTATCTGGAATACGGAGACAGGCATACAGCTAATCCCAAATAAGACCTTAAGCAGGATCGCAGATATCCACACTGTGTATGAATGAATGCATGTACTTGACACAAGAAAAGAATATTGTCACTTGCTGCTTCATCTTATCGATATCCTCCATCAGACGCAAAGGCAGACAAAAATGACAGTTGGATGAATTTATATGCGTCTGTTTTCCTGTAAAAAGTAAAAGGTAAGTTTTATTGTTAGGTGACCTCTAGTGGCTGTGGTAATTATAACGGGAGCATTGGGAGAAGTCAGGTGACGTCCGCATCGGTAGGAAGTCGGGATGGTTGGACGGGTTGACATGAACGGGAGCTGTTTGTTTTCGGTTTGAAACCAACAATCAGTGTTTTGCCTGTTATCCATGACTGTTCCACAACGATAAAACTGTGTGAAGGTCCTCTAACCTAAAGGAAGTAGCTATTACAACCCACACCATGATCTCTCCCTAAACCTAACCAAGTAGTTTTTGTCCCTAAACCTAAGCAAACCGTGACTGGTCCACAGACTTAACCATGTTTTTTTTTTATTGTAACCATGGAAACATAGGTCTGGCTTGCTCTGCGTGATTATTATTGTAAACATTAAAGTCATGGTCCAGTACGCTGCATCAGTTTATGAAGACAGGCAGGGCTGATAATGATCTCAGGTGGAGGCCTGCCGTACCTTCATTGTGGTGTTCTTTAAGGCTGAATTCTGGGACCTCTGATTTTCTATATGTGTCATCTAATCAGCATTATTAACTAAAACAATGTTGTTTTTTTAAAAATCTCTTTGCAGATGCAGATACAGCATTAGATCGTTGCTATGTGCATAACGTTGGCATTATATGAATGTATCAAAACTGTCCTCACTATTGTGGGAAACGTTACAAATATTGGAATATTTTTGGAATGTTTTTGTTGAATATAAATTACCTTGGTTTCAACTCAAATCAAATCAAGTTTATTTATAATGCACTGCAAATGTGGTGTCTTAACTATCCCATAGTCTGAGACAGACAGGGAGGATAAAAGTGAAAAATAAAACCTTAGGTTGTTGCATTCATAAACAGTAAATGCATCATAATGTGTCCTTATGTGCTCCTGTGTCAGTTAGGTGGATACTTCAATGGTCTTTTTTCTGTAGTCTACCCAAGAGCACTGAAAACACCAATAGTCTTTAACTGTCCTTATCTCCTCGCCTGCGTCTGTTTCAACACTAATATTGTTTTGAACAGTTTTTATGTGGACTTTGTTTTAATTATTCTTTATGTTGCTCATTTCAGTCTTTTTCCCTGACACATTAATTTCAGATTTTCTTTACAGTATCTCTCAAAAGAGGGGCTACTTTTACTTCATACAACAGATGTTGAAAAGAGAGAATGTTTTTTGTACCTCAAATGTATAATCAGGGGGACAAAGTGTCAGAACAGTGAGCAGGTATTCACACAGACAAGCAGGCGTTGCAGAATGCAGATGGACAAACAGGCAGCGATCGGTCAGAGATGCCATCAGGTGAACAGTCAGGCAAACAGGCAGGAATTCAGCCAGGCTGCAGTCAATAAAGACACGAGGAGAGCAGAGTTTACCTCCCTGCCTGCCTCTCCCCTCAGGGACAGAGCCACACACACACACACACCCACACACACACACACACACACTGGTGCTGTAGGCCAGTGGCCCACATGGTCTAATGTGTTAAAGCGGAGCAGCAGAGGAAAGTAGGGCAGTGGGAAACAAACGACAGGATGACTTTGATCCCCTTCCTCCTCCCTTCCTCATCACCCACCACCCCCCTCACCCCTGTTATTCGGAGCCGAGTGGGGGGATGAAGAGAAGAGGGGCAACAAGGAGGGAGAGGGTCTGAACTGCAGGATAGATGGAGGGATGGAGGTCAGGCATAGAAAGAGAGGAGAGGAGGGAGCAGTGGATTAAATCATCCTCTCTGTCACTAGTAAACTGGATGCTACTGGACGGAGGCCAGCACACTGAGCCTGGCTCATTTTAGTGAGATGAAACCAGAGCACAGTTTTTTCTCTGGGAGTGTCACTTAAAAAAACAAAAAAAGATCCCATGATTCCAGGAGGGATGGTAACGATGTGTCTGCATTGTTTAGTATCCTTATGATATATGTTCATAATATATGATTCTGCTCCACATGATTTATGTCCAGTGTCAAAGTTCAATGTCAAAGTTCAGTGTCAAAGCAGAAAGCAACATGCCCTTTATTTAGAAAGGTGGAAAGTAAAGGTGTGGAGGTCGAGATGGTGGGTCACAATGTCAGAACTTTCATTCAGGAGACTGGAGATTGCTTCCCGTCACAGTCCAACCATTAACCTTTTTCAACCATAACGGCAGTGATTTACTTCCCTGATGCCACAACATTGCTATACTGTAGTTAATTTACCATAACCACATAATCCAATGTTTTTGGAATAGTGTAGTATCAGTGTTTTGTCTGGTGATGACTTAACAGAGACTAAAACATTAGCCTTGTACTTGTCTTTAGTTCATTTGGAAAAATGAGGTCCTATAATTGGTGTAAGCACAATCCTACTAGTTTTCTGCAGAGTAGTGCGTAGTATTCTGCTTCACTGGATCCCAACCTTGTTTGGGTTGTGATTCCTTGTCATAGGTGACGCAGCATGTCTTTAAACTGGAACGGTTCCCAGAAAGAGGACGTTACCTCCTCAGATTGTTTCACCTGAGTCGTTTTTAAAGGTCTGAAGAGGTGAAACTGTTTCAGTATTTCACCAAGATAAGAGAGGAAGTTCCTGATGTTTGTCTTATTTGCTATATCACTTTACAATGCAGAGGTCCAGACCCCTGAGTTGTGAACCACTGCTTCACTCACTGCAAGTTAACATGTACAGTATATGTTAGTGTAAAAATTTATTTAGTGACATCTCATTTAAAGGTGTCACTGCAATTTGACACATTTTTGCTCCAGGGCGTGATTGATTTTCATTTCTTTTCAAGCAGTATCATGTCCAAACATTAACATTTATATAATGATCATATAAAAAAAAAATAATAATAATAATAATTCACAGGTATGATGTATCAGCTGCTGCAGAGTTGCTGTAGGTTTGTCCAGTTTAGAAGGATCCTTATATGTGAAGTCTCAGGACTCCAGTAATAGTTGAACATGTGTACATATATTTATAGAGGAAAGTAGCCCAAAGACGGCACCGATAACCAAATACTGGGATAAATAAAAAGAACAAAGGCAACTCTGTCAATTAAACCAGTGTGTGCAGTGAAGAGTAAAAATATTATGTAACTGAGATGGCATCATTCTGGATCTGTGAACTCATCTGACTAACAAATACGTACTGGTTCATTTGGCTAAATTAATTGTCAGACTGTTTTAACATAATTGTAATCTGACTGTTCTTGTCACTCACAGTGTCACATGCATATTAACTGAGACGTTCAATTGTACAACAGTCTGGTCTGGACTGAAGTCACGTTTTCTTTGTCACACTGTTGAGAGTGGCACCAGCTAAAATGTATGACTCGGCTTGCTACTAAATCCATTATTAATATTTTTTATTTAATCAGATCTTTGTGAGGTTTTTAAAAATGCATTAAACAGAAAGTAATGTGTTACTGCAAGACACGTTGGATAAAAGCATCCGCGTGGCAATTTACTGCGCCCAGTGAACTTTAAATTACAACAGTGTCGTATGAATATTTCTCATGTAAATTCCTTATTTCTCTAGCAGGCATACGCACATATTTATTTATATATATATATATATATATATATGTATATATACCCACACAGTTTTAGGTCACTGTGGTGATAACCTGCTGGAGGACCAGTGGCCAACTTAATGGAAACAACATTAAAAATGTACAGAGGCATTAACATGTGACACTTCCATTGTATAGACTTAATTTTGTGTTTTTTACCAAATGCGTCTGAATGTGTTGTGGGTCTGTTCGTGTTTATACGAGCCCCCTTGCATCATTTTATTTATGTGTTTGATATATGCTCATTCATTATTTTCTCATTTAGCTGCATATAAACATATGTGTGGTGTGTTTATATACGTGCTCTTATATGCACATTATATACACTGTGTGTGTGTGTGTGTGTGTGTGTGTGTGTGTGTGTGTGTGTGTGTGTGTGTGTGTGTGTGTGTGTGTGTGTGTGTGTGTGTGTGTGTGAGAGCGATGCACTCCACTACACGGGGTACAGTAGATGCTTAATTATTAACACCCCCCCTCCAAGAGTCAAACTCAAATAAAAAGCTGTGCAATTAATATTACAAACCCTCTATGCTGCTCCTCAACACATACACACACACACACACACACACACACAGAGGGAGTGAGGCTGGTAACTAGCCTAACAATTTGTTTGGCTTACAGGAGTGATCACCAGCTGTGACTGAGCACAACCTGTTGACATATTTATATTGTCTGTATTGTTTGTGTGGTTCGTGTGTGTGTGTGTGTGTGTGTGTGTGTTTGTTTGTGTCTCTGGTAAGTGCAATTAGCTGGTTGACTTGTGGTGGGTTGCAGTAGCCTCCTGCCTGGCTGTAATGAGGTCGGAGCTGTGAGAGGCTGAAACCTCTACAGCTTTTTCAGAAGTGTGTGACTAATGTCGATAAGCTCTCAAATCAGCACGGACGCTTCTTTTTCCTGCACATCAGACTCTCACCATTGTAGTCCAAGTAATAAATACACCAGACTAATTGGCGTATAGCTGTGTCCACTTTGTTGTGTGATGTGCAGTATTTTGTGGAAATGACATGAAGTCTGTTTGCAGCAGCAGTTGTAATTTTCTGAACCAGCTGAAAGGAAAAAGTCCAGGCCACCGAAGCTGTGGGTTCTGGGAAATGTAGACAATCTCTGATCAAAGTAACAAAGCAGGATGATGGGAAATTTGACTCAAGATAATTCAGCATCACTTGTTGATATACAACAGTTAAGAGTCTTTGGCATTAATTTAAAAGTTAACTTGTCTCTGTTGATGGCAATTGGTCCAGCACTTTGGTTCAGACTGAAATTTCTCAACTCAATCCCAGTGACTCTAGTCATCCTCTGACTTTTGTTCTAGCGCGACAATGAGGTTGATGTTTTTTTCAGTTTTTTCCATTTGTGTCAAATCACCACAGAAGTCTTCTCAAAGCACTTTTCAAATAGAGCAGATCTAGACCGTTGTCTTTATAGCACAAATTACAGAGACACAACAATTCCCACCATGAGCAAGCACAGTGGCAAGGAAAACTTTGTTTGAAGAGGCAGAAACCTCAAGCAGAACCGGACTCAGGGTGGGCAGCCACTTTGTGTTTGTGTTTTGCAGTGAAATGTCCAGACAACTGTTGGATAACTACCATCAAATTGAGTGCGCGCATCTACGTCCTGCACAGGATGAATTCTAATAAGTTCATTGACTTCTAGCACTACAGTCAGGTCCAAATTATAATCTGCCCAGTACACAAACTAATTACAGTCACATTGGCCTCAGCTAGTTATCGTGAACCTGTTAGCATGCTGGCATTAGCATTTAGCTCAAAGCCACCATAGTTTCTAAGTACAACCTCACAGAGCCGCTAGCGCGGCTCGAGACACTTACTCTTGTTACTTTGATTTAAAGGCTGCATGTTGTTGGTTCAAGGGTTAAGTTAGTTGCTGAGTTTCCTAATCTTTAACCAGCAGCAGCTAACCAGAGCTAACCCTTTTAGTTGGCTGCAAATTAGGTAATGTCAGCAGAATACATGAGGTACACTGCTTTGAAAAGTAGAGTAATATCAGAGAAAGTCGAGTATCACCCCCAAAAACTTTGTCTACCCACATCGAAGCTGGAGGCCTTGAATGATTGTTGTAGACGGAGAAACATGTTCTAGAAAGTTGGAGATTTGTATGAAGAGATTTTTCTTTTTGGATTTAGGCCTTTATAAGAATGGATGTGTATCTGTCAGATGAAAACACTGAGCAATCTGTGTTTGTGTGGGCTTGACTTATACAAACATACATAAACATATTTGTATCATTTCACTCTTCACAGTGAACTGAGCTGAGGAGTGAGAGCAGAACATTGTGATCTCCACACTCCTTGTTTTTTTCTTTTCAGAGAGTCAGAGTGTCACACACCTCACTTCCCTCACCCTCCACCCCTTTCCTGCCATCCCCACCAACCCCCTGACCCAGTTTAACAAACCCTCCAAGGTTCAAGGTGTCTGTGTGTTTACCATAACCTCTGTGTGTGTGTGTGTGTGTGTGTGTGTGTGTGTGTGTGTGTGTGTGTGTGTGTGTGTGTGTGTGTGTGTGTGTGTATATATGCGTGTGTGTGTGTGGGGTTGGGGGTGTTTTTAAGACCTTGGGTGTGTCATTGTGTGCTCTCTCGTTGTTGTTTTATGGTTTGGAGGGTTGAGCATCCAAAGGTTGCTCAATAAAATGTGTCCCAATCTGAAATTTGTACCCATGGTTATCAGCCAACCAGCCCCCCCCCACACACACACACACACACACATACAGACAAAACACACACCCATACAACTACCCACCCCATCCCATCACCACACACACACACACACACACACACACACACACACACACACACACCCACCAACAACAACATGTGCAGTGCCTTTTAAGTCAGTGCAATAAAATAAAGAGACAGATCCCCACCTGAGGGAGCACCTCACCCCGCAGCAGCAGGACGGCTGTAGTGGGACCTGACTGGCCCAGAGCTGATAACACAGAGAACAGAGAGGGATCCATGTTCCTGTTGTCAGGGGGGAAAACAGAATTTAATATGATAGGACATCTGGGCCGACCAGGACAGGCACACACACACACACACACACACACACACACACACACACACACACACACACACACACACACAACCTGCTCAGTACTTCAATGCAGACAAAGAGTCTTTAGGCTTTTATGAGGATGTATGATTTTGTTTTCTTCGAGTTAATTAGTGAGGAAGCGAAATTAGTTAGAAGCATTCATTTAAAAAAAATCTGAAACAGAACAAACTTGTGTTTCTTATGTTTATAACTTATCAACATTCACGTCATCAGACAACTCAAGACAATCGTATCATTACAGAATTAGTCATGTGAGGATTCATGATACTGTGCACTGTCAATATAACAATATACCCATTCAATTTATGTTTAATTACGTTCGTTAACGACTTTCACTGATGTGAGAAGTCTGTGTTTTGCTGCTGTATCACTCAGAAAAAGCTTGACTTTCCCAGTTGTAATTACAACTTCAGCTCGTTGGCGTGAAAGCTCATAATTACAATAACTCCAACATGACATGAATGCAGCACAACTGTCAGATAGAACCATTCTCCATACATCATTATTTTTCTGTTGTCTTCAAAGTTCATTCTACTGAAGCTTTGACTTTCAGGAGCTATTGGAAATTCTTAACAATGTCCTTATGTTTTCTTGCCAGTTCTTCATTTCTCCTGCAGAACTAATTCTACTAATGCTGAATGAAAAAGGAGCAGAGAAATCTAAGTGTCACTAAAACCAGACTGCGTCAAAACCCAGTAAATGGCTGCACTGTGTGCGGTCAATGTGCAAAATTGAGGACGTAGTGGAAACAGCTAATTTCAGTGGAAAAGTTGCTAAATGTCGCTAGATAACACGATAATTAGCTAATTAATGATATGCATGTGTTTTTGTTCTCTGCCTGATGCCAGCTGGTTTCAGCTCCTTATCTGGTTGCTTCTTTTGCTGTTTAGGTTCAGCCAAAAATCTGCTGCAGCCAATTTTTGCCAGGAGATTGATGCATTTATGTAATTTTGCATTTATTGTGAGAGCATAGTTCATAGTTTTCAATGTTGAACAGCAGTCCTTTAAGTGATGAATACTGTTACTTACTATGGCAGAGTGAAGCTTAGAGAGACATTTAAAAGAGACAAAAAGACAGAGAAGAATCAGTGAACCACAAGAGCAGAGGCTAAAGAGAGTGAATGAGAGGAAACAGAGGAGACTGTGTGGAGGTAAAGAGGAGGGGGCATTGCCCTGGAGGTAGACGAGATGAGACAGATGTTACGGAGGGGTGGAGGGGCTCTAACCCTACAATCCAAACCACCCAGATGTTTAAGCTTCAACTAACTGTGACTGAACATTCACATCTTTCCCTCCATCTCTCTATCCATCCATCCACCGACCCAGACTCAGTCCTCCTCTCTTTCCTCTTCTCCATCCATCACCTCATCCACCCTCAGTCCTTCACATACGGTAAACAGGAAGAGTTAAACACACACATGTATACACATACACACAAAATCTAAACCCATCAAGCCCTGAAAATAATTATCATCGTCATTGCTCTTCACCCTCCCCCTCTCTATGTGCGCACGCACGCGCACACACACACACACTCACACACACACTAAAAATAATTATCATCGTCATTGCTCTTCTCCCTCCCCCTCTCTATGTGCGCGCGCACGCGCACACACACACACACACACAGAAAGAGATCAAGGGATAGATTTGCTCTTCATCCGTTACACATGTTGACATACAAGACAGACACAAACTTTTACACACACACACACAGATTTGTGAAGGATTACCATCAACACATGGTGCACACATCCCTGAGCTGCAGTTTAGGTACTGTAGCTATCCTTCCATCACACACTCACAGACACACACACACACACACACACACACACACCACACACACACACACACACACACACACACACACCTCCTACACAGTTGTCATCTGTTGGTTTTAGCAGCATCAGTAGATAAATCCTGTCCTAACACTATTAGCTTCATACTGCTCTGTATATTCAGACTCCGACTCAAACATGTGTAATCTGTGTAATGTGCTGTGGTTTGTTTTGTTTTTAATGCTTTTGATTCAAACGGCAAAAGCTAAAAAGGAGAAAATGAAAATTGATTTTCCTCCCTGGTCAGTTGTGACCATCGTCCACAGTAAAGCCTGGCCTCCGGGTTCTGGATCTCTTTCAAAAGGACATGGAGGATGTCAGCTGCCAGTCTCAGCGAGAAAAGTCAGTGGACCTCAGAGGATGAGAGGCAGGACACCAATCAGAAACACCTCAGTGTGATACTGTAGTTATATACGAGACACCTTTCTCTGTCAGTTTGTCTGTCAAGGAACAAATTAGGTGCAAGTGTGGTTCTCGGATTTGTGCCATTAAATTCACTTTTTAAATGCCAAAGTAAACAAAATAGACAAACCTAAAATTTAAGTTAAAACTGAGTTAACGAGGTTAGTATTAGGTAACTGTAATTTCATATCTTAGTAAAAATAGCTTATTTTATGTAGCATTAGTCCTAAAATCCTAATCAATAAAATGATCAGCAGAAATTATTCATAAACATTATATTTAATCAAAAAATATTCCAGCTTCTCAACTCTGAAGATTTTCTGCCTTTTCTTTGTTTTATATGTTTTAATTAGATATGTTTGGCTGCCAGTTATTTGGACAATGTTAAGAATCACTTAGTCACTTATTTCTTTCAATCAAGTCATTTTTTAAAATTTATCTAAATAATCATAAGTTTCTATTTCATTCAGGACTAAATATTTACATTTCCACAAGAGTGAAGAAAAAAGACACATACAAATAGACAAATAAAATTATACAATCAAAATTACCCAAAAATTAAAGCAGTAGTTGAACACCAAACATTAATTTAATTAAAAACCTAAATAAAAGAGTGTGACAGCTGCTGCGTCTTCTAAGAGCCTGCAACCGTCAAATCATTTTACTCCCTGATCTGAAGATTCTGTCTCTGACATTAGTCAGAAGAATCTCATTCTTACCTTTAAAAAGATTTTCATTAGTAAACAGATGATTACTTTTTAATGAGTCTCCTGTTGTGGCTCATCACCCTGATTAAATCAGAGCTGCAGGGAATTTCACTTTCTCTTGTTAGTGTTTTTCTTTATTCTCTCTGATGGACTCCTCCACATCACTGTGAGATGGTTTGTTTGCTGTGTCCACCTTGTTCTCCGTCCTAATTCTGTTTTATTATCACTGATGAATGAGAGAAAGCTGCTGGACTCCAGTGCAATTCTTCTATTTTTGGAGTGAGTCTGTATCTTTAACAGAAGCACAGTCTAATCTTCCTCGTTCTCCCTCCATCAGATCATATTCCGTCCTTTTCCCTCCACTCAAACCTTATCTGTGTCTTTTTTTTCGTTTTATTTTTTTTTGGGGGGGGGGGGGGGGGGGTTCAAGCTCCTCACCTGGAAGAGGAGGAGAGAGAGATCAAAGGTGTGCAGAGTCAAGAGCTGGTTGCTCTCCTGCAGAGTCAGAGAAGAAAACACACACAGCAGCTTTCACCTCTTTCTCTTCCTCTCTGATGTCGACATGTGATTCTGTGTTTGTCAGCGTGTGTGTTTGTTCAGAGTCGTATCTATACATCTCTGGAAGGAGGATGTGCGGCCCTTCTTCCACTCTCTGTTCTGTCACTCTATCTCTCTCTCTCTGTCACACACACACACACACACACACACACACTAACACACAAACACACACTGAGCAGATCCTTTTACTGCAGGATTAAATGTGACTCAGATGTTTTTCCTGCCAAATATTTAAATGGCTGCTACTGACATTCTTTTTTATTATTTAAATAAGAATCACTTGATTGTTTAATTTTTAAAATGTCAGAAAATATTTTAAAATGCAGACATTTGTAAGTTGTTTTTTTTTTCACCAAAACCCAAGATATCAAGTTCACTAGAGAACAGCGACATTGAGGGGATGGAAAAAAAATGTTCTTTGTTGATCACCTACTCAAATTGTTCGGGGAAACAGATCGTATCATTAATCTCACAGCCTCCCACAACAAATGGAGGATTCCATTCTTTAATCCAAACTGCTTGTCCTTATAGGATCACGGCTCAAATGAAAACACTTGATCTGTTTTACATGAAATAAAGGTTGAAGGTACAGTCAGCAGTAACCAGGAGAAACAGGAAGAGCCTGTTCTCTCTTTGTGTTAGAGGTGAAAAATAAGCAGCACTGAGCCTTTTCCCTCACGCATGCAGACGCACGTGCGCACACACACACACACACACGCGCACACGCACACACAGGACGAGGAGGAGGAGGCTGGGCACTGTGTTTTATGAACGGCAGTCCTTGGCCTTGTCTGTTGAAGACAGATAGGACGGAGGTACCAGCACCCCGTAACCTTGGCCCTGAGTGTATATCTGTAACACACTGAAGAGTGTTCTCTGTGGCCCTGCCTTCAAAACAATGTACATGAGCAGTAAAGATCAAACACACGTCAAGTCGTCCAGCTGAAGTTGAAGTTGACAGGAATTCAGACTGGACCTGTGATTTCTACCTTTCATGTAATAAAACTGATTTCACGTCTTATTTTGTAGGTTTTAGTTGGACAGCAAAATGTTAAGGACGTGTTTCATGGCAAAATAATAATTTCCACAACACTATTACAACCACATAAGATTTATTCAAGCTCACCTACTCTGTGCTTATTTTCACATTGTTTTCTGTTTAAAAAGAATCAATCACAAGACCTCCGCAGGTAGAAATTATCTCATCAGGACACTGAATTAATTAAGACAGACACCTGTTATCATGTCAAGGAGGTATTTCAGTGCTCACCTAAAAGTGTTGCATGAATTTCATTAATGCTTCATTGTGTGTTCAGGGAAAATATCGGCAGCTTTAAATCCATCAAGATAATTTGTTTTTTTGTCTCACCAGTAGAAGGAAACAGAAACAGACAGGGAGAGTAAATGGAGCTCTGTGTCTCCAAATCCAAAGAGCTCCCAGACTGTTGCACTAACACTGTCTGCTGCTCTAAAACACACTGAAAACAGCTGATAAAAAAAAAGGGGGGAAAAATCATTTCTACTCTTCTTCTCTGTTTCATATCTGAAAACTCTGTTTCCTGTCAAACACTTTGTGACCATTTTTTTCTTGGCTGAATTAACTTTGTGAATCATTTCCACTGGATTGGTATTTTTATAGATAAATAATTTTTTTTCATATGAATGTAGGGAAAGTCTGTCTGCTATTTCTGATAAACAATATTGATCCAGCAGCACCACAGTTAAATATCCTGTGTCTATAACCAGCAAATACATAGTAGGCCTATATAATGTCTTATGTTATTCTGTATAGTGTACTCTGTAACCCCTACATGGTTGTCAAGGAAACATCTCCTTCACTCTCCACTGAATGACTCCATTAGGTGAAAACGGTGTGATCATATATACGTGTATAGATTCGGCTAATGTGTGGATTTTTAAGCCTGACGCTGACATTCAGATATGTTGTTGATCATTTAATTTGAAAATTTTTGCAAAATAAGAATAAAAAAACAAATGAAAAATACTTTATTTAAATATGTCAAAACAATAAGAATGAAATATTTTATATATTTCCACATTCTAGCTTTGGATGTGATAAAACTAAGGACCTTCCATTGCTGCTTGTATTGATCTTTTAAATAGTATGTATGTAAACAACCTGCATCATGATCATTATACTGGAAGTGGAAGACAACTGAATTATATTAGATTTGCGTTCATCATTTGTATCATATATCTTGAAACATCATTGTCAATATAAACCTATAAATAAGATCTTCTAACTAAAACACCATTTCATTATTCTTGCAGAGATGATAAGGGTGTTGATTTGATGATTTGAAATTTGCTCAAAATTAGAGACTCTCTTTTTAAATGTGTTTGTCACACACAGAACACAACCGAAAAAATTTAAAGTTGAAAATTGTGGAAATGGCCTAAGAGAATGATTTAGTTAAAAGTCTTTATCTCTCTCATAGAAAAATGGGCCTGCAAGTAATTGTCACATTCATTGTTGATTGATCTAATATTTTTTTTTCTTGATTAATCATTTCGTCAAAGGTGTGACTTGAAACACTGTAACTTACTTTGTCTGAGCAACAGTCAAAAACCAAAATTATTCCTTTTATTATCACAACAAAGTCCAGTAAAAAAAATCCCCACGTTTGAGCATTTAAAGCTGCACTATGTAACTTTTTTCTAATATGTTTTTTTTTGTTGAAATATGCTGCACGGCAGATCTTGATGTGGAGTGATGCTGTCAGGCTTCTCTGATCCAGACTCATTGAACAATCTGGCAGCAGTGGTGAGATTTCGAGCATCGCCCTTCTAACCAATCAGAGAAGGCCCAAATCAGGGGTGGGATTTCACAGCTGTCAATCAATACGTGAATTTGTTTCTGGTCGGCTACTCCTCTGACACCCAGTACCGCCAGTATTGGCTGCTGGAAGACGTCGCTCTGGCCGAGTCACAGGCTAGCAAGCTCCTGATTCCTGCATCAGCTGAGACAGTGAACGTGATGAGGATGTGAAGGGCGGGGCATGAAACTTGCGTATTGTAGCTTTAAGACAAAATGAAAAATACAAGTTCTAATCCTGTATCCATTTTTATGTTGAAATTCCACTCCCACTCTCATTTGTGACTCATCTTTAACTTGGGGCCGATTACACAAATGTATCCAGTCAAATGTGATTTAACTAGTTAACCCCGGCCATCATATAAAACCGCACTTGACCGTTGAGCTGGTGGGTAGTGGGTACCCCTAGTGGGTAGAGAAATATCTTAGTAGGAAGTGTGTGTTTGCATTTCAAAAACTCATTGTTTCAGCTCCTCCAGAAGCTTTTAGGAAGCAGGTAAATATAGCACTAACAGCAGAAATACAGAGGAGTTGATAGATATGGGACTTTGGAGGAGGGGTTTACTATAGATATAGGGTGAGCAGCGGTGTCAGGGTTAGATATAGGATCTTGGGGTGAGATATGGATTGATAAAGAGCCCTGAGGGGGTGTTAGGGACAGATATAGAACTCTAGAGGACAGACAGGTTACACATCTGGGACAGATACTGGCTCTTGGGGAAGAAATAAAACACTGTTTGGGGTTAAATTCAACAGTTCTGGAGTAAGATGGGGGCTAATGAGAGTTGATTTAGGGCTGTCAGGAGACTGGGGAGAATTAGGGATTGTGGAATTGTACAGGTCTCCTGGGGGAAGTTAGGAGTAGATACAGGACTCCTCCAGGGAGAAGGTGGTAGACGCAGGAACCTGGGGAGCTGCGAGTGATACAGAGACAGTTATTGCTTCAATAAGTTGAAGCCAACATTGAGAGTTAGTGTGTGTTTCTGTGGCTGTTATTGTGGGAATGTGTTTGTGTGGGAGTGGTGCAGAGAGCGAGGTCGAGGAGGAGAGAAGCTCTACAGTCTGGGTCTTTGTGTTCCTCACGTACCCTCTGTGTGTGTGTGTGTGTGTGTGTGTGTGTGTGTGTGTGTGTGTGGGAGGTAGGCAGAAAGGGAGGCAGGGAGGGGCTCCCAGCATTGTCTTTCACCTCTCAAGGCCACAGACACAGCCGCAAGCTGCAGGACGCACACGCACACACACACACACACACACACACACACTGCAGCAAGTGACTGAAAAGGATGGGCTGGAGATAAGTGAGAGATGTAGAAGAAAGATAGAGTCGATGGATGGGAGGGAGGAGATGGAAGAGAAGGTGTGAGACGGATGGAAGGAGGAAAAATGAGATGTGATTTTAAAAAGCGGAGAATGATGGTGAAGAGAAGTCGGAAGAATGAAGAACAGAAGAAGATGTGATTTAGAGAGTGTGAGGAGGATAAAATAGAGAATAATAACTTTTGTAGTAAAAATGACGTAAACCCTTAATCGATTATCAAAGTCCATAATTTTTCTATCGCTTGACTAATCAATGAATTGACTGTAACTGTTTCAGCTCTGGTGAAGTAAGTGAAAAAGAACAGGACTGAAGCGAAAGAAAAATTTGTAGTGGAAGAGCAAAGGACTATGGGTAAAAGACACAGAAAGCCGTGTGTTTGAGTTTGAGATCAGAGTTTATTACAAATCCTTATAGGCAAGTCTCACCACTCAGTAGCCATCTTTGAAACCCCCCCAAACAACCTCAATGAATGGTGAGAGAGCCATAGCGTGCCGTCACAGGGACATTAAACTGCATATATAGGATCATCAGTCAAATCTGATTTAAAAAAACACTTACAAAGTTTGGTGACTTTGCCTAAAATAAGGTTTAAAACATCTTTTTTCTCACTTGGCTTGACATGTTTCCCATTCGGCTGTTATAAACCAATTGATTGGCTTGTTGGGTGGAGGGGCGGGACATGTGTCTTATGATCCTTTTAAAGACAACACTGCTCGCTGTTGATGTCACACCATCAAACTCTCTTTTCTTTCTCAGCTGATTCAACCAATTGTCAAAACCTTATGTCCTCGCCCTTGTTCTGCTTTTGTGAGAAACTCTACTCCTAATATAGAATATAATATAATAATATAGAATGTGCCGTGGGAAAAAAAAAAATATTTGTTTTAACTTCAAAAAGTTTAAGACCTCAGAACAACTCATGTTTATAAATTCAAAGTTGAATTAACTTGAAATAACAACATTTACACACAGTATTTACATTGACTTAATGAGCTCAGGTTAGCTGATCCCACTAAACTCCTTTATGATTTTTTTTTGTGTATAAATCATGGGGGAAACGAGAGTAGAAAACAGACCCGTAGTGAGGATGATGAGAGGAAGAAAGTGTGATTGTGGGAGGGAGAAAGCAGCAGAGGTGGAGAACAGAGACACAAACAGAATGATGATGAGAGAGGATGAACAGGGAGACGAGGAGGAGAGATGTCAGAGGAATACACCGACCGCTGGCTGGATAAACCTTTGATTTACATACTGATGTAGAATAAGAAGTAGCAGCATCAACCCTTTTTTTCTGGTGTGATGTGTGCCGTGGCGTGTATCCTCCTAGGAGATGATGCAGAGGGAGCCTGTACTCTACACCAAAGACAAATCACATGCCAAAGTGTCAGCGTGTACTGTAGTGAACTGAATAAATCCTGGACATGTGCAGTATCTGCTGCATCATAGTGTGTGACGCTCGCTGTTTGCATTTTCAGCTCTGTAACATTTATCTCAGCTCTGTTTCCTCACAAAGATCTTTGTAGTTGAAGAATGGAACAAATTTACTGGATTCATGAAACTAACTCAGTTCCTCCTTTTCCAGATCTTTTTTAAAGCAAAAATGCTTCCGCTTTTTAAAGCTGCTTTTCTTCATGTTTGGAAAGTTGGGGCAGAACTAAATGGACGGAGGATGAACTGCACATTCGTATTCAGATATTCCTTCATGTTCTGAACTGGCACAAAGCTCAGAGATGGCCATTGGAGGACAAACATGTCCCTGGACGCAGGAAATTGAGTTTGCTTTAAATCGCGCACTGTAAATCTAAACAAACCAAAAATAGAAATACAACTAAGGAGGTTTGTGTTATCAGTGTTGTTGCTTCACAATGGTTCATTGATCCCAGAGATTATTTGTCAAATGTCAGGGTTTTTCCTTGAAGCTGAAAATCTGCAGAGGATGAGGAGTGAAGAGAACAGGGAGGCCTTTTGTTTTGGTTGGATTCATACAGTTGTGCTTAATTATATATATGACCCACTCACCCGTGTGTGTGTGTGTGTGTGTGTGTGTGTGTGTGTGTGTGTGTGTGTACGACATTATATACAGTACTATACAGTTAATGTTGTGTGTTCATGCGTGTATGTCTACATCCTTTATGCATTTCAGTGCCCTCACATGGCTGCACACGTTGAAATAGGGGCAAGAAGATGAGGATGATGATGATGTTGATGGTTAATTTGCTCCTTCAGTGGATGTTAACAGACTGCTTCAATTAGTCTATAATGCAACATCAGGACAGTAGCACCTATTGTTAAGGTCAGGACCCAGACAAACTGCAGAACAGTTTTAAATCTTGAAAACCAAAAAACTGTCCAAGTTGTCATTTACAACATTAATGAAAATCAATAAACCAATCCTCATCTTCTCACTGGTCCTGAAATACCTGAAATATTTAGTTTTCAAAGTGTTTTGTAATGAATAAAAGAAGCTGAGGAATGTCAGGGAAACTTGCAGCTCTTGTCAGTGCGCAGTTTTCTTTTCAGAGAGGAAGGAATAACATTGACAGACTGTAGAACTGCTCTGACGAGGACATGAAGCACAAGGGAAATTATTCAGATTTTACATCAGGGCCACTGCGGGAGCTCTGAGACCACCAACCCATCCCCACTAATTGTAACTTCAACCTTGAAGACAGATGAAAAGTACATTTTTGTGATCAATATTCAATGGACTTTTGAGTTTCTATCAAAAAGTAAAACAGATCACTTCACTGTGGCTGAGACTCAGATCGCAGATCGATGCTATATAACCACAGACGATTTCTAACCTCTGTGCAAAACTTCAAAGTCTCACATGATCCATCTTCCACAACATGAAAAACATGCACATACCAACTCTACACAAATGAGCACAGTGAAAATGCAGCAGTGATGCTGCCTAATCATTTAGTCAAGAGCGAACCTCGTCAGTAAGGAAGTAATTATCTTGCATTACAGAAGTTTCATAAAGCATTGATATAAATTCACTTTACACTGCCTGATGGATAAAATATCAAGGGAGAGAGCAGATGAATGCTGGGAGGGGCAAAGAGAAAGCAAAACCATGAAGAGACGAGGAGCCAAGGGGAGAATGTAAAAGTAGAAAAAAGATTTTAATTGGAAGAGAGTGGATCTGCTCGTCTGTCCTTCTCCAAAAAAAACCAAGTTAATTATTGAGCTACAAGAAAACCAATTAGAGAGGGAGGAAGACAAAACCAAGAGACAGTTTGACTCCCAAACCAAACCACATCATGGTCTTACATCTCTGTTAGAGTCCCCGCTGTCCCCCAGCAGAACAGGGAACAATACATTAAAGTACATTAAAGCTGCAGCTCCCTCTCTCTGGCCTACATAGAGTTCACCTCCCCATCAATCTTTCATTGCTAACCCCAAAAATATAGAGCAAACTTAATTCACCATGAGTCAACACACACCCTCCCTGGGTGGAGGAGCGGAGGTCGTGTGTTTCCATGTTTCTGTCAATGTTTCCACAAAACAGAAGCTCTTTAGGTCATTTAGACCTGATCCACCTTATGTTTCGCCTCTAGACACAAACTGAGGATACAAACTTGTTCTGATAGTGTAGCAGTCAGCAGCGTTAGCCTGAGGTTTCAAATGAGAATATAAACCTCAGACAGCTTCTTTCTGTGAGATTGCCGTGAAAAAAGGCCGACTCAAGTCAGGTTCAGGTTTTGGTCGTGATTGCAAAAGAAGAAAACTCTGAACCCAGTTTATTGGTACTAAAGGTAACTACTGTATACTCTATTGTAATGTCTTTCATGTAACAAGACCCGTTAACCACTCTGAAAAAGTCAAGTGAAACAGTCAGAGAATATACTTTATGCAGCTAAAACAGAGATCACACATCACAGCCGATCACGCGCTGCTAAAGAACTAACCATTTTTCAGTTTCGCTTTGTAAAGTGTTGTCTCTAAACCTAAACAAGTGAGATCTTAAAACGTCTTCCTTTTTCTACTAGTAAGTTCTACATGATCATTTTCCATGAGGAAAGATCTTGATGTTGCACAGAGCAGTGCTTCTCAACCTGTGGATTACAAGACATTGTATATCGCTGTTCACTACTGTTGTAGTCCTGCCAAAAATCTTTCAAATGAAACAACCTGAGAGAGAGAAACATCAGCCTTTAGTTGAACTTCCTCTCCAGCTAATAAACATTTATGATTTGAGACAAGGGGACTTGAGGAGGAATTATTAGTTTAAAGGGTTACAAGGCAAAATATTGATACCAGTCTTATAGACCCTTTTAAGTACAAACCCTGGTGCAGATCGGGTCACGGATCAGTTAATATGAAAGACAATGACGCACAACTCTAATGTCATGTGTCGTATCCTGAGGCATTAAACATGGAAATATTTACTTTTAACACACAAACACATTTACAATATATTAAAGCATGGAGAAATTGCCAGGGGGGAAAACACTATTTTCCATATTTGTTATGTGTTATTTATCATACTGATAATGTGATTTTCAGACCATGCTGTGTGTATATGCGTGTCTCTTTATTCACTTTAGACAACACTCACACAAAGATAAATACAATATGGATGTGATTTTCTCATTAAAGCTTTAAGATTAAATGTACGAAAATGTTGGACAGGACTTGTTCAGTGGCAGCAGTTCTTCACCTTGAGCTGAGTGGAGGTGGTTTTGTCTTCTGGGTGGTGAAGTGGTTTCAGCACAAAGCAGCCGTGATAGAATAGCGTATGAATTCTAAAGGAAAATCTGCCCGCTATTGACATTTACGACCATAACTGAAATTGTCTTTCTGGTTATTATATTCAAGTAAAATAGTGAAACTCTGAACTGAAGATTACCATCTAGTCTAGTACATGTTTTGTGTTCACACTTGCATGCAATATTGGACTAATCATTCAGTGGATTGAGTGAAAATGAATTGGCTAATTCTGATTGATTCATTGATAATTGATTCATCGTCATGGTAATTTTTCTGACAAGAAAATCCCCAAATCCGCTGGTTCGAACCTGCCAACCAGCTGGGGCCTTTCTATGGGGACTTTGCATGTTCTCCCTGTAGCTGCGTGAGTTCTCTCTGGGTTCTACAGCTTCCTCCCACAGTCCAAAGACATACGTCCGGTTAACTGGTGACTCTAAATTCCCCGTAAGTGTGAATGCGAGTGTGAATACTTGTTCGTCCCTGTATGTTGGCCCTTTGATAGACTGGAGACCTGTACAGGTTGTACCCCGCCCTCGCCCAGTGTCAGCCCCCAACCGTGACCTTGTAAAGATAAGCAGTATGGATAATGGATGAATGGTTGCAACCTTACAAGCCAGCAATGCAGTTTGCCAGGCTGTGACTGAGCAGCTCTCAGTCAGATGTTTGCCCTCACTGATTGTTAGTCGTCTCTCAAAGCCAGTTTTGACCATCCTCACCAAGAAATTAAAACAGCAGTGATTGTCTGTTAAACATTTACCGTAAACCCACGTCTGTGTACTTGTTCTTGACTGTAGCGAGTTCCTGTAGCCGAGCTAATAATGTGTGAGGAGCAAAAGCAGAAGGAGAGTCGTACAGTCGTGTGCGCTGTACGCCCACCCTCCACCCCAAACACCTCCTGGCGACTCTGCTGCCTTTAATGAACGTGCAGCTTCATTCATTCTGAACATGGTTCAGCTAGTGATCATGTTTCCTACAACACATGTTTGCTGTTGTAGTTTAGTTGAATAGAAATGTAATTTTCAGGAGACAGGGAGGGTAATGAAGGCCGACATGTCTGTGACGCATACAGTAGACTGTTGTCATGTTAGACATGAAGAAAGGCCCAAAATAAAACTATGTTTTAATACGAGCTCTCAAAGTTTGATCGATGCAGCTCGTGTGATATTGAGGGAAAACCACAGTCTGCAGAACAAAAAGGGTTCAGCCTTAAACAAATCGTAACTGACAGTGAGACGTGCACAGCAGATGGCACTTTATCTGAATATCTCTGTCTCTAACGCACACACACATACACACATACACACACACACACACATGCATGCACACGTCTCTTGGTGTGTGGGGTTCTGCAGTGTGTGTTTAAAGTAGGTCATGAGGGCAGTGTTGACCATTACAGCCTCTGATTGTTGCAAGCAGCTTACTTCACTCACTATTAATAGACACACACACACATACACACACACACACATGCACGTTTTATATCTTTGTGAGCACACTCATTGACATAATGTATTCCCTACTCCTTTACGTTAAACCTGAGCCCTAACCCTAATCTAAACCTGGTTCTAGCCTGAACCCTAAAACCAACCCTCAAACAGCCATTTAAACTTTTGAGGATATCACTTGTCCCTCCCAGGGTCCAAAACTCAACCTGGTCCTAACAAACGTAGAAGTACAAGTACACACACACACACACACACACACACACACACACACACACACACACACACACACACACACAAGCTGCCAGGAGATCATGGAGGACTAAATTAATAACTTAACATTAGTGCTGACATACCTTCACTGTATGTACACTACTGTTTTCTCCAACAGAGCTGTTTTCTAAAAATCAACAAAATTACAGCAGTAGACCAATATATTCATGTGTTCACTTTAAACCCCCTGTTGTTTAAGAGCATGGAGAGAGGAGGAAAGGGGAGGTCAGAAAAAAAGAGGAGAAGGATAGAAGGAAGCCTACATGTTTGGTTACCTCATTGTGAAAGAGCGTTTCAACACAAAAGCTACATTCTCTCCCTCCCTCCCCTCCTCCCTCGCTCCCTCCCACCCTCTCCATCTCTAATCCATTTTCTTCAAGGTTGCACAGAAGCACAAGAAGAGGAAGAGAGGGTAGAGTGAGAGGAGGGAGAAAATGAGGAGGGAGGAGAGGCAGGCGGGAGAGGAAATTGGGAGAGAAAAGAGCAGAGCTGAAGGGAAGCCAAAAAATTATCGGAGAGATGGAGCAGGAAGAGGAGAGGTGGGAAATGAGAATGAAACAGATGGAGGGCAAAGCTGAAGTGGAAATATGGAGAGGGAAGAAGAGAGGCAGAGAAAAAAAAAAGGGCGAGGCAGGGCAAAGAAGAGGGAGAGTAAATGAGAATGGAGAGAGTGGGTGAAAGAGAGGAGGAGGAAGAAATGAAGAGCGGAGCCAGAAGGCAGAAGATGACGAGGGCGGAGGGAACAGGAGCAGGAGAAGCATGAAAAATTGTTAGGCTGCGGGAGGAAGCAGAGTCTTTACATGCTTGTGAAAAATCATGTGGTCCCTCCGACCCTAAATATGTCAGGAAAACCCCCCCGACTGAGCTCTGCACAGTCACATTCATTCTGCATAATGCTGCTTTTCTTACCCAGTACAACACTGAGCATTAGAGCATCGTCAGTACATCTGCAGACAGACACATACAGCTTTCACTGTGTCCACTTTTATACTTGGTATTTTGCACTTGCACTAATATAAAAACAACACAGGATCCACAGGATGTTTGACTTTGAAAGAGAAGAAGAAAGATTGTTCACACACCAGAGAGTGGCAGAGTGAAATTTATTGGGGATGGTGTTGTTCCCTCGAAGATTGTTTCATGTAGTGATGAGGTCATGTGACACAGCTGATAAAATGTCTTTTGAACCTGGTTTCACACAAACATCAGCTCTGACAAGTCAGTTTTCAGTTGGTCACTGGTACAAATTCATGTTTGTCAAAGTTCACTAAAGATGTCATCTACACAAAAACACAAAATTCATTTCACCTCTGAAGGCAATTTGTGATTCCACTGAAAAGTATTTTGTTTATGGTGGTTTTACATGATTAAAAGCAGGCAGACAAAACACACTCAAATAAAAAAAGAAAGGTAGTACCTACAAGTACTCACAAAAAGGACAGTAAATGAAAATTTAATTTCAAGTAAAACCCTTTGGATCCCTGTGGATTGCCAGCCTCTCCACAGGCAGGACTCCTATCAGTTCTCTCAACCAGGTCTGACTGGGTGGGTCCCATTTCCACAATTTCAAAAAGAAAAATGAATTTTGGAAATCAAATTCAGTTTGAAATTTAGCCTATATGAGGAGCCCTTAACGTGCTGTCAGGCAGCGAACAGACGTCGGCGTTGCTGCTTCTTGGTCATTAGGGACGTAATAAATCAGTGATGGTTAAAGGGAAGGGTACAGCAGGCCAGTCGTTCTCCTGTAGTAGACAGTTGGGCTGCAACAGTTGGAAGTGTTGAGATATAATCCACATCATCACGCAGGCCGTAGCCGTATTCAGATGTCACTATTCAAAGTCCCTGTGCTGTAATTTAAATTGGCAGCAACAGGGCACAACTTCCCACCAGCCTGTCCACCACACACTGCCGCTGTCCCCCAACTACAGTCTCATCACGCAGATAAATCGAGCAGAAACTGATGTAATTGTCGGAAATTGTTTGTAATATGACTTATGATTACTATAGTCCAGCAAGTTTTACTAACAAGTATCATAAAAATCAGACTCTGAAGATGCTGCTCTTTCACTTCACTGATCTGTGTGCTCTGCTGGTGAAGAGGTGAATCATTCAGTGAACCCAGATACAGTAAAATCAGCTCCCGTATCACTGCCCTTTGCTGTGGTTTCTGCGGTTGCCATGGCCACAGCAGTGAGTTGAAAAGTTGTAAACTTGTAAACTGTCATGTTTACATTGAAAACAATGGAAGCAGCAGAAACCGCTCGATATGTGAAGCACCTCTGTGCCCTTCTTCCCAACAGCTTCAACAAATCATCTGCTGCTTTGTCTCCTCACGTCTGTTAAGCAGTTTTTCGTCATCTTTTGTGTAACTGTGAAGCACTTTCTAACCCAGAATTTTTTTTAATTACTTACTTACTTAGAGGCGCCATCTGCTCGCAAACCTGCAGTGAGTTTATGTTTATTTTTGTTTGTCTCTTTGTCAAACGTTGATGTGAGAGAGAGAGGACTCTTGGCTTTTTTTTCTTTTTTTTTTTACCCTTACCTACTCTACATTCATATATTGTGGACTGACATCCAGGGCAGCTGAAAAGACATGATAGCAGCATGGTGCTCAGTGTAAGGTAAAAGACACAGTGTTGTGGAGGCTGCAGGTTGGAAACTCTTCATGTTATTGAAGGTTTTCACTCTTATCACTGAATCTGGACGTGATCCAGTTGGAAGAGTCTGAATGATGAACCTCAGTGTGTGTGTGTGTGTGTGTGGATGGATGTGTGTGTGTGTGTGTGTGTGTGTTTGTACAGTAAAAATGTAGCTTTATTTTTATCCATCTGCTGTGGGCAACTGTATTTACAAGGTATTATAATAACAGCATTCATCATAAAAGCAACAGTGGGCGTGTATGTAACTGTGCACACATGAACACATGTACGTATGTACGTATGTAAAAAAAAAAAAAAAAAAAAAAGTGTGTGTGTGTGTGTGTGTGTGTCCTTGCCCACTCAGACATAATGGCATGTGTATGTGTTGTGTGCCAGTAGTCAGTATGTTTCCATGTGCACAACAGCCTGTCAAGGCTTTTAGCTGGGAAATAGGAAAATATACTGTACACACACGCACATCAAGCTCCGCCCCCTCTGCATCACTTTATACATCGCTCCATCCCTTCCCACCATCCCCCTCTCTCTCCTGCTTACATTTTGTCAGTTCCTCCTTTGTCCAGCCTCTCTCTCCTCTCACCCACACACTCACATTCATTCTCTTTCTCTCTCTCTCTCTCTCTCTCTCTCTCTCTTTCTCTCACCCCCTCATCTCTCGCACTCCTTGTTCCTTGTGCTCTTTCTTCCATTCTTCACTTCTGCTCAGTCAGTTTCTCCTCCTTTTCTCACAAGGGAGAGGGGGAGTCTGAGACGTTAGCATCCTCTCCTCTCCTCTCCTCTCCTCTCCTCTCCTCTTCTCTCCTCTCCCCTCCCTCCCTCCCTCCCTCCTCCCTCCCTCCCTGATGCAGACCAGAAGGAGTGGCCCATTGTTCCCCTCTGTCCCACGCCCATTACGTCTCCTCTCCTCCTCACATCCCAGAGCTCAGCACCGAGTCACAGTTTAATGTGTCTTCACATGCAGCTTGTGTGTTAGTGGACATGCAGCCCATCACCAGCACTGTTAAACTCTTCCATTATAATGACAGATGTCTGCTGTTTCTTTCTCAGTCGATCTGAAAACTAGAAGAACAGAAAAAGAGAAAAAAACTGTTGAATTAGTTTTACATGTTATCAAACACTTTACAGGTGGAAATGTACCCTGCAAATACACCAAAAAATGAACTGCAGGAGTATTGTTTTGTATATTTTAGAGGTAATGAACTTCTGCCTCGTCTAAAAGAGAAGTCTGGTGATATTCTATATTTTTCTTACAGGCAACAAATCCAAAGGTGAATCAGTTCCACTAACAAGCTCATCCTGAGAGGCTGAGGACAGATTATGAGACAATGGAAAAATGCCATTTTTTTCTAGTCTGACTGTTTTTGGGCCTTTGCAGTTGATTTGCTCACATTTTTCATGCATTTTTACTTACTAATGTAAGATGCTCTCACATTCTTGGTGTTTGTCTCTTCATGGGAAAGACGAACATTGTAACAGAAATATAGAATATTATGAACTTTATCTCTTAAATGTTGACTGGCTCAGGGAATGAACACTGTGGGAGTAGTAGAGGTCAGAGGAGAAAAGTGAGGCTGAAAAACTTCAGCAGAACAATATGTGACCTTCAACTTGAGCCCAGTATTTAGCAGATGCGCTGTTGAGCAGTTTCTGTGTAGATCTGTTGTAACAGTACAAGCGTGTGTGTGTGTGTGTGTGTTTGTGTGTATAAGGGGGGTGAGAATGATGTTGCCAGTTATGGTGTATCGAGTTAGAAACGCTGGATGGAAATGACCAAATTTCATTAAATTTCCTCAGTATCTCAGAAAATGTGATTATATTGCATTAGCGTCAGTCTGTTTAATACATACATGAGTTCTTGCAGATGTATATGTGCTGTACAACTCATGTTTGGTGTTTGTGTCACTGCTCGTTCTGCGATGCAACGGTTTGCTCTTTATGAATACGTTTTTGAGAGATTTTGTTGTTGTCGTTTGTGGTTATTTCTCAGATAGTGCGGGTCTACGGTGTGGTTGTACAGTGTTGTCAGTAGATTCAGTGTGTGATGAAAGCCTTCAGGTGAACAGCCAGCTGCTGTATCGGTGTGTTGGCTAAGATTATTTCCACTGTCTTCTCCTCTCTGCTGCCCACATGATCAAATATTAATTGACTACGATCAGAGGAGGGAAAGTGGCTGTGTGTTTGTGTGTGTGTGCTTGAGAGAGAGCGAGAGAGAGAGAGAGAGAGAGAGAGAGAGACACAGAGACTACTTGTATCCAATCCATCTTGTATTTTTTCCATTCCTCTTCTGCTCTTCTTCTTCCTCTCTCCTGAGAGTTTCACAGATTAGACAGAATGGAGATCTTTTGTATCTTTTTATTTTTTATTTTTCTATTTTATCTCGTATGCATGGAATTCATTTGATTGCATACGCTGCTTATTAAATGAGCTCAGCCGTTCCCACTGACAATAGACGTTGCATTAAAATCCCTGAAAGTTTGCAGATTTTCAGACAATTTAAATAGAAATTTAAAAACGTGAACAAAAACCTCAGCTTCCTGCTTCTCGTTCTGTCTGAGGAATGGAACATTTTACATTGAATATTTCTCCAGTAATCTATGACTTTCTATATCTTCTTTCTTATATCAACTGACGTCTCATTCTAAATAATGTTGATTTTGAGTCCTTGAATTTCACCTTTAAGGTTATAGAAAAGATGAATCTGATGTCTGAGAATGTGAATGAGTCTGAAATGAAGTTTCTCCTCGCTCGAAAAAGTTTTCACCTGCTGGAAGAGTGTTTGTGTGCACATGCTTTTGTGAGAATGTGTGCTGCAAGATTTTTCTATGTGTGCGCCTGTGTGTGTGTGTGTGTGTGTGTGTGTGTGTGTGTGGTTTCGGTTTCTATGAGTGACAGTAGGGAATTGGTGGAGGAGGATTACATCTCATTAAACAGTGAGATTGATCTGTTCAGTTTGAGATTGCCATCAGCAGGATTAACTCTGCTGCTGATAATGAGTGACATAATGAATCTGTCCCTGTGGCGTTCATAGAAAGATGCAACTGTGGAATTTTCCTCCAAGTGTGAGGGGATATTCTGGACCTGAGACCAAGAGAAGCAGCAAACTCTGATTTCATTCACTGATCAGCTCACAGTGGACAAACGTCTTTAATGTCTCTGTGAATCAAGATTAGATTTGATCCCTGCTGCGTGCGCTCAGTAAAGAGCTGCATCGGCGCACAGTCCTGCACTGTCCAAACATGACTGGACAGCGAATGGGAGTCTGGGAGCTCTGAGGGTTTGACTGGGCCTCAACATGAATCTGGTAAAGGCTCAGTTGTAAGTCTTGGTGCCTTTAACTGTATCATTATTATGGTTTATAATTTTTATTGGCACACTTCAATACAAAATTTGGATAAAAGCCAACCCCATAATGTATGCATTTCAGTGCAGGGCAGGTGTGGTGAAGGCAGCTCAGACAAAGCTTTACTTGGAAGGAAGGCAGAAAAACCAGATTTCAACTCTGGAAGTCAATGGTATCCTTCAGGTCTAACAAATGTACCGAATACATTTGTAAAGCTGATTTTTTTTCTTTTTTTGATGATGATTTTGAAACCTGGATTGTTTACATCCATGTTTACTTGTTAGCAGTCATTCCCTTTGCTGTGACATTGCTGTGTTTCTTAGCAGCAGTGGATTGTTGTAACAACATCAGCAGGATTGTGTTTCGTTGGACAGATTGCAGGATGGGATCACAAGTTTTACAAATTTGCAGTTTAAATATTTAATCCATTTTCAGGGCTGTTGGATGTTTCGGTTTTTATCTCATTAGCCCGCTGCTGTTTTACACTCTGAGTCCACAGCAGTAAATGATACAGAGGAAACAGGGCAGCACAGTTAAGAACTGCAGGGCCACATTTAAATAACAAATGGAACTGTGAATGTGTATGCTAATCATTATCATAATTGCTGAAAATTGATGCCGTTAATGTAGATAATTACAGTCTTTGCACTTTCCACATTTACATATGTGTTTTGTTGACACGTCTGAAATCAATGGAGTGATTTCAGAGCAAATGAGAGTAAACAAGCCGTCTGGTTCTGTCTGTCTTTTCCTCCCCTCTCTCTCCTTCCCTCCCTCCATTTTCCATCCAACACTCTCTCTACCTCTTTATTCCTCATTCTCATTTCCCCTCATTTACCTGCTGCTGTCGTCCCTTCTCTTTTCACAGTGTTAGGAAGCCATGGGATCACACAGCTTAAGATTTTTCACCCACCCCTCTTGTGTGTGTCCTACAGACACATTGCTATTCTTAGAATGATCCTTTTCACAAACTAAATCAGTCTGATTTCCTCTCTAAGATTCAAAGATTCAAGTTTCAGAAACATGAAGGATCTTTTTGTTGTGAGTATTACAAGTTTGTCATCCACTTCCCACATGTCTACCTGTACGTGGCTGTTGGCAGATCCCCAGCCTGGAGACAATGTCAGCTGTCCACAAGAGTCAGAGAAAACATGGAGCTGAAGATATTTAAGATTACAGGAAACCACAGAACACTGTCCCCTCTATCCTGGGAGAGAGGCTCCAGGCCTGCTCACCATCTGACCCACTAGCTGCTGCATCGTCCATCAGCCTCCGGAACCGCATCAGCCCGCTCGCCCGGGGCGCTGCCGAGGATGATGGACAGCAGTGAATTAAAGAGAGAAGTGGGTGAAAGGGCATGAAGGGATGGAGAGAGAGAGAAACAAACAGCAAAGGATGGAGAGTGAGGTGTGTGTGTGTGTGTGTGTGTGTGTGTGTGTGTGTGTGTGTGTGTGTGTGTGTGTGTGTGTGTGTGTGTGTGTGTGTGTAAAACAGAGAGAGAGGTATGACAGAGGGGAAATCAAGCATTGTAGTCTGCCGTGTGTGTGTGTATATATATATATATATACTGTATGTGTGTCTGTGTCTGCGCACACACACACCCCCTGTGGGCAGCCTCTGTGGGCTGCATTGTGTCATGTTGGCATCGCGGCTCGCTGGCTTTGTGCTCGTCCCATCCTATTAGCTTGTTGACTGACTGCCCGGATCCTGCGTCTCTGTGCTGCACAGAGCGCTGACTCTGGATTACAGCATGACAGCTATTATCTCACCTCATTATCCCCCTCAGCTGTGATGATGAATTTCATCATTGCTTAAAAAAATGACATGGGCTTCCCCTGCACGTTGTGTAGCGTAGCGTTTGGCTCGCTGGGTTTGTGTAATTGACTCTGCAGAAGCTGATGCAGTGATAGTAACTACTTTATCCACGTGTTTTTAACGTGGCTTTGGAGAGCTGCCACCACCAAAGATAAGGATTCATTAAATTTCAGAAACCATGTTAGTGCCTGCTGATGTAATGGTTTTGTCCCTGACTGCAGCTACAAGAAATGTAGAAAGTCTTGCAGGGATTTTTATTTTCTGTGCACATTTACTCAAATGGCTGAAATCTGTCTTGTGACATAGTGTAAATAACATTATCTATATATATGTATATATATATATATATATATATATATATAATAAGGTAAATGATGCTCAATGTTATGAATTGTTCTGCAATCCTATAATCGTATTACAACCCCACTGCATCTTATTTCTTTAATTAGCATAAAAACTTTTAACCCTTTTGTTGCAGCAGATTTTAAAAACCGAGTTTGATATTATTCCGTCTGGACCAATTCTGTCCGGCTGATAAAGTGGTATGAGTTGTTGTGTGGCACAATGCTGCATCCTCCAAACACTGTGTGTGATGTTATATTTAAGTTTCATCTGTTAGCATGTTGAATTAATATTTATTTGTTTATTTATTTATCTCTTTGGGTTTGACTCTTTTTCAAGGGAGAGCAGGAGACTGGGTGATTCAGCTCTGATTCTTGTGGCGGTTTGGCTGTGTCTCTGTTGCATTAAAAGCTAGTGTGTGTGTGTGTGTGTGTGTGTGTGTGTGTGTGTGTGTGTATGTGTGTGTGTGTTAGGGAAATAAGTTAGGAGTAGAGACATAATAGTGTTGTCCACATTAGCAAAGGCAGACATAGATAAGGGAGTTGGTGTGTGTGTGTGTGTGTGTGTGTGTGTGTGTATGTGTGTGTGTGTTAGGGAAATAAGTTAGGAGTAGAGACATAATAGTGTTGTCCACATTAGCAAAGGCAGACATAGATATGTGTGTTGGTGTGTGTGTGTGTGTGTGTGTGTGTGTGTGTGTGTGTGTGTGTGTGTGTGTGTATGTGTGTGTGTGTTAGGGAAATAAGTTAGGAGTAGAGACATAATAGTGTTGTCCACATGAGCAAAGGCAGACATAGATAAGGGAGTTGGTGTGTGTGTGTGTGTGTGTGTGTGTGTGTGTGTGTGTGTGTGTGTGTGTGTGTGTGTGTGTCAGGAGGGTGTATAAGCAGTGCCAGGCTGTGACAGCAGTGTCTTTGTTACTCCTCTGCTGACTGTACCATTCTCCTATTCTGCCATGTTGACCCTCTATACTGAAGAGCCTGTCTCCCCGCTGCCCAAACACACACCAGCACAGAGGCAACATTTAGTTCACCCAATATTTATTACAACACAAAGGCGTGTCTGTAGTGCGTTAGCATAGTTGCTTTTTGTGACACTTTAACTTTCAAACAGAAGAATTTCTGTTTGTTCCAACTTGATTGTGACAGATTCAAACATCAGGTGGGTGGATTCACCCGTCAGTCTGGGTGGATGTGACTGTAGCTGCAGTAAATTTCAGGCAGCGCGTTGACTCATTCTGTCTGCTCAAATGCAGCATTGTAAAGTGCGATATTTTTCACCTGGAGATCATTCTGCTTTTAGTCAGATATAAACTCTGGTTTGCGTGAAACTTTCTGCTTCTTCCTCAGTCGGGTGAGTCAGCAACAGGCAGAGCGACACAGCTGCTCCTGAATGGTTGAGTCAGTCAGACAGGAGCATTTTAGTCGCCAGGAGGTAATTCAGTCAATTTTTGATCATCTATCAGACTGTGTTACCTTTCACAGCGCTCAGACCACCTTTAAACCGTAGCAGCATCAGCTGATTGTGCAGCATACAGCTACAGACTGAATGAGGAGCTGAGCAACTTTGATCAGCCTCAGCCGGTGGTGGGACTGAGGCTGAATGCAGATAACAACCAGGTTGTTCCGTTGATCCATCCTGTGTCAGCTTCCCTCCTGCTGCTGCTCGATGATTGACAGGTGTAAGCCCCTCCATTCTGACTCCCCCACTCCCCCCCCTTTTTGTCCTCCAAACCACTGTTAGCTCCAGACAGATACACTGTACCAGGCAGAATAATGAACAGTCACCTCCATCCTTCCTCCTCCTATCCCACCTCCTGCCCTTTACCTCTTCATCCTCTCTCTGTGTCTCCTTATCTACTCCCACTGCTATTTCTATCTTCCGGCCCCTTCTCCTCTGCTTCCTCCATCTCTCCGTCTTGCCTTTATGCCTGATGCTGTTTCTGTATTTCTCTTTGCATGTGAAGGGATGAGACATCAGTAATGGAGTTTCAGCTAAAAAAGCCAGTAGTCAGAGGTCTGGATATGAAAACGAAAGGAGAAACAGAAGCAAGGAGGCAGATGAAGTGGAAGGAGGACAAAGAGCTGAGGGACGGATGAAATGAGAGCCTATGAAAGCTCATAAAGAAACATAAATTATCAAACAATAAAAGAGCAGAGAGCGGATTAAAAGATGAAGAGTGTGGAGGGGACCTGGTTCTCCTCTGCAGTGAGCTGCTGCAGCACGGAGCCGCCTGGAAACCGGTACTGAGACCATGCCTCCCTCTTAATCTATCACTATCTGGGCCTCTCAAATTGATCAGGCTTTTTAGCTATCACTTTGCAAATTCTCCTCTCTCTCCCTCTTTACGTCATCCATCTACAGCTGACTCCCTGTTTCTAATCCTAGAGCTTTTAGAGAAAGAACAGTTTGGTGTCATGATACTGTATCTTATTTGGGATGCGTGTGCACAGGTCACAAAGGAACGACTGACTGACGCCTCAAGTGTGTGTCCACTGAAATGTGTTGTTTGGTAGGTCGTATGATTAGATGAAAGCAAGTGCCTTTGAACACTTGCATAATGAGAAGGCGTGTGTGTGTGTGCGTGCGTGCGTGTGTGCGTGCGTGCGTGTCTCTGTGGTGTCCAGATGGCCCGCAGGTGGACTGTCAGGGTGTCACAGACCTATTGGAGATGGAAGGATACCTCAAAGACATTAGAGGACACACACACATACACACTGCAGGAAACACTCCTTTGCTCACCTTCTTCACCTCTTTCCCTCTCTTTTTTCTCCTTCCTCTCTCTTCCTCCTCTGCTTCTTTATTCTGTGTTGCAATGCAGACATTTAGGGGATTTATACAGCCTGTCTGCTACTGTATATAAGTCCAGGAGGAATATGTATAGAGATAAACTTTGTACACCCTCTCCTCTTCATTCTTCACAACTCTCCACTTTTCCCTTTTTTAGAAAAAGTGATGTTTGTTTTCTGAAAAATTTTACCAGTGTTTTACTCAGAGCAGCAGCCGAGTGCTTTAGGTGGCCGATTGTTCTGTTTGTTGCTTGAGAAGTTGGAAATGTTCCCTGCTGTGTAAGTAAATGTATGCATGCATGTGGGTTGAAAATGGATTACAGCAGCATTTCTGTGCGGAGGCTGTAGAAATTTTCTATTTACATTCATAATCCTGAATTTCAAAACACCACAGTTATCTTCTGTTTCCTCCTGTAACGCTCCTGAAACAGCACTTCAAGGATCTGAGGCTGGAAATGATGAATATTTGCAAATAGTTTTCTCGCTTAATTGTTTGGTCAGAAAACATGACATCTTCAGATAGTTTGTTGTATCTAACTAAGGCTGTGTTGGCACTGCATGAAGACATGCAGGTGACATTGCAGAGGAAACAGCAGGGATGCCTGTTTAACAAAAAAAAAAAGTTGAATCTGTCACAGCTTTTGCTCGAATCTAATCCAAGGTCATCCTGCAAAGCACTGTCAGCCAATCAGATACAGGTTGACATTTCTATTCACAATTGTCAAGAAAAAAAACCTTTAGAGAGTTTTAAAGACTTTTAGAGAAGAAAATCTGGTTTCAAAACCAATTACATTTGGATCTGTTACTCTTACACTTATCATCCCACTGGCACCTGAAACAACACACCACCAACAATGCATGCCCTGCCATTTTTTTCATGCAGAACAGTCTTTGGTTTGAACATCCACTTACGCTCCAAAATCAAAAGATATATCACGTTTACTACAATAAAAGACAAATAAAACCAGCAAATCATCACATTTGAGAAACTGGAATCTGAGATCGATTGGGTTTTTTATGATTGACTGTCAAAACTGAGAGATAGCAATGCACCAAACTCACTCCATGCCTTGAAATAAAGTACTAATTGACAGAAATGTTGAAGCAGTGAATGGAATAAATTTAGTGAAGACGATGAACCAGGTTCTGTTCATGTGTGTGCCAGCTGGTCCTGTCAGTGGAGGGGTGGCTGTCACCACCAAGAGGAGGAGGAAGGAGCAAAAAGAGCTCAGGGTTGCCTGTTTCAGTGTGTGTGTTTGTGTGTGTGTGTGTGAGGGGTGGGCTGGACTTGGAGGGTCGTTGCTATGACGATGCCAGGCAGGGCAGGGCCATACGGTGCGTTGCGGGGTGCGGCAGGCAGGCAGGCACAGATTTAGCAAGCAGCTCGTGCCGCTTCTTAGCAGGATAATCCATTGTAATCCCACGCGGGGGAGTCGCCGGCTCACTCACCCCCCCACCTCCACCTCCACCTCCACCATCACCACCATCACCACCACCACCCATACCTTGTTCCTTCTTTCTCTCCCACAACCCTTTGGCTCTCCATCTCTTGGGATACGAGGCCAAGGCGGAGGAGGAGGACGAGGAGAAGGGAGAGGAGGGGGGAGTAAAGGAATTAGCATCTGTTACCACTCTCGCTCAGGTTAGCTCCTTTGAGGAGAGGGAGGGGGGAAAAAGCCTCTAGCTGTCACTGCGTAGTGAAGCCGCAAATGAAAAACGACAGGGGACGACCCATTAGAGCTTCCACCCTCCCTCTCTCTCTCCCTCTCCTTTCCTCCATTCATCATTCCATCCATCCCTCTCTACTCCTCTCTGCTCTTTTGTACATCCCTCTGCCCTCTAACCCTCTAATCTACACACTTCTCTACTTCTCTGCCTCATTTTCTCTCTCTGAATCACTTTTCCTCTCCCTTGTTTCTTTCTTTCTTCTTTTTTTCCCTTGCTGCCCACTTTCTTTCTTCTCTGTTTCTTCATCTCTCCTCTTCCTCCCTTCCTCTCTCCTCAGGTTTCCACTGTTCCTCTCCTCTTTTTCTGCTGTCTTTTCCTCTTCAGTCCTCATTCTCTCTTCTTTCCCCTGCAGTCCTTCTCAACTTGTCCTCCTATTTTTACTTCTCCTCTTCCTCTCCCTCCTTCTTCTCCTCCTCCTCCTTCTGTTTTTCCTCCTCTGCAGTCCACTCAACAACGCCCAGCCTGCTAATGACACTGAAATCGATTCAGTGCTCTTAATAGCTGACAGATAATTGTAGAAATGTATAAAGCACCACAGTTCTGTTTTTTCTTTTCTTGGTATCGGCCAGGGCCATTTGGTAAGTTGTGTGTGTTTTGTCTCCGTCCTGCTGAAATCCTGCATTAAAGCAGCTGTAGTCTTCACTTACTCTCTACAGTTGAATTAAAAACAGCAGCTTCATTAAAATAAACTTGACGGCAAGTCACTTCTTCCTTCTGATCTGACAAATGAACTGAGAACAACTTCCAAGTGATGATGTGCTGTAGGTGAGAGGGACTGTTTCTGTGAGCATGTGCACATATGAACATATTATTCCTATAAACCTGTGGCTTTATTACCAGGGTTTATTACCAAATATGATCCGTTGAAATTATACATTTTTCAGATTTTCATGCAGCAATAACTAGGCTTGGACTGATTGATGGTATCGAATATCGCGATCTTCCCGCCATATGCAGTATTTTTAATCATATCGGAAAAAAAGGTTTTTCTTTTTGTTTTTCGGTTGTTGCTTGGGTTTTTTGTTGCGGTTTTACACATTCTTCCCTGCTGCCAAGTTCGACCCTCATTTCAATGCTTTGCTCACTCTACATTGTACCTTGGCTTGTGAAATATAAAACATTGATCTTCCGTTCAGTGGCAGCATCGCTTATCCAAACCACGAAATACAATAATATAATTATGTACTATGAAAAAAAGCTGATAATATAGTGTATCACGATATTTGAGCTGGACTGTATTGAGATATTACATTTTGGATATGGCCCAAGCCGACCAATTACACAGCTTTTGCTGTTACAACATTAAAACCTGCTTGGATGTCTTGATCTTTAATTTAAGGCTTTGTATCAACATCCTGTAATTTTTAAGGTGGCAATAAGCATGTTAATGCTATACTACTGTGTACTAAGAAATTTTGTAATCTGTAGCAATGTTGATGTCTGAGAAGTTAATCTTGTCAATGTCAAATCCGAAAGTGAACCACTGGAGCACCGAAGCCAGCTGGGTCCTGTAAGTCTGACAGTTGTAGCAGATAATTTACCTAAATGAGGTGAAGCCTGCTTCCTATTCCATCGCTCCTCTCAGCTGACGTACTTCTCTGATTGCAACATATATCTGATGCGCTGTTTTCATCAAGGTCAGAGCTGAGACGCCGAATATCAAAACTGTGCATATTTTTAAATTCATGAAATAATTTATTTCATATGAGCTGACTGACATTAGCTGTAACTTTATCTGATGATTCTAATTAACACAATGGTTTTAAACAAAGACTTTGTCATGTCTGAGGGTCTGTTGTGTAGGATTACTGAGAAAACACAAAAACTCAAGAACCTCTATCTCTTTGAATCTTTGAAGCTTTCCCTTTATACGAGGTGTTAAAAAAAAAAGTTTTAAATCTAAAGTTTGGTGTTTCGAGAGTTGCTGATACCCTGTACGACATTTTTAATTTACACAGTAAAGCGAAGACCATCAAACCTCAGCCCCATGTAAAACATGGGGGATGAGTAATGTTCTTAGAGAAAATGAATTTAAAAACACATTCCACACACTGAGACAGATAATCCACTGTAAAGACCAAAGCTTTATCCAGGACACACATTCAAAACAATGGAGCAATGCTGCTGCCTTACGAAGGTCAGGCCAGTCTGTGCTCCCAGGGGTCATTGCTGTGTCCTATACCATGCGACCATGTGACTTTATGACGCACAGATTGCATACATACACCCACATGAATACACACACACTCACACACATGCACACAGAGTGAAGAGTAGGGTCATATGATGCAGCCTGCGTGATAGATGCAGAATCAGACAAATCTTTCTATTCACATGCGCTATATGAGTGTATACATACACACACACACACACACACACACACACACATATACAGTCACATTGTGCGTTGTAGTGTTAACAAGAAAGGGCAATAACTTGACAAGAGCCTGAGTTGTTATTTCAAGAAAATCCATTTTGTGCTGAATAAAATCATATCAAAAAGTTCACGGCCTAAACAGCCTTATAAAGTCGCTCATTTGTTCTTATGCTCAGATAAGACCTACATGAGTGTACAGGCAGGCATATCAGACCTTCATCGTCATGGTAACTTAAATTAACAGACATTTACAGTGTTATGCGGTTTGGTTTAGTCACTAAAACTATTTAATTTTAGGTTTAGGAAAAGATTGTGGCTTCCGCCTTTGCTTCCATCATTTATAAACATATTTACTCTGACATGTTTGAAGAAGAGTTTAAGTGTAAAAGAAGGGAAAGGACTCGATGAATAAACACATCAGAGAGTGAAAGGCAGACGTTTGGAGCAAAAGGAGAGTTGTGCCACAGCAGAGGAGAACTGACATGAGGAGGAATAAATGGTGAGGCTAAGAGGACAAGGAGGAGGAGGCAGAGTTTATTTCCACCTCAGCAGGGAGTGTGTTTCCAGTATAAGCAGGGGTATGTGTGGCGCCCCCACCCCAGGCTACTGTTTACACAGCCTTTATTCCTTCACCGCATTAAAGAAACAATCTGCTTAATTAATGCCAGGGTTTTTAATCTGCCCGCTCTGTTTAAGTCAATGCACAAGTGCCCCCACCACTACAATAGAGACATTGATTTGTTGTGTTCTCCCCAGTGCACGGCTGAAACATAAAATATCTTGTGACGATTATTAAATCATATTGATTGAAACGTGCTCCTGCGCTCCTGTTGAGAGCTTCCACTCAGGTGATATATGTCTCATTTTTTTAATTAAAGGGTCATTGCTCTCAAGTTCACAGGGACGTGTGTCTTCTGCCTAATTAGAAATGACTGCAAGTTGACTTAACACGTGCCATTTGGGGGAAGCTTTGCTCCAGAGGGCCTCACAGCATCATCGGTGCACAGCAGATATTTTCAGTGTGGGTGTGGAACAGTGTGAATTGAACCCTGTGCTCTGACAGTGTCCTTGTCCTGTTCTTTGCTCAGAGCTCAATAGCAGCATTCAGATGTGGTTTATCGAAGGATCTATACTGTTCTATCAGCTGTAATTGCCATTTGTGCTAAAGCAGTTTATTCACTGCTCTCTATGGCAGCATGCTTTAAGTGATTCACCAGTTGCCTTATGTTACTTTATCTTATTATTGGTGTTCACAGCACCAGTTGGTACTGTGACGTGAAAAGACGGAGAGTTAAATAGAGGATGAATATTGAGCTTTTCGCATCATTCTCTGCAATTAAACCAACGGTAGATGTTCTGTGGAAGTTAAATCTTTTTTCCTCTGTCTGGGCTCAAAGGATGCTGATGTCATTTCTCCTCTTTTAGAATATGTTTCATGGCTTGTCTCTATGGTAAAGAGGATAAGACGTCCTCCACGAACCACAACGTCACCAGTTCGACATTTTGTTGCATGTTACTTGTTTTATGTAAAATAAAAATGCTTCAAAAGGAGAAACATTCATCACACATTTGATATCAAAGGCACATAGGCTCTTGTCCACAGTCAGCATTAGGATTGTGAGTGTTCATGACAGGATACATAGTGACTGATATGAAGAATTAACATGAAAACTTGTTTAAAGAAATTGTTAGGAATTCTTTAACATGCAGAGGCTTAAAGGGGGAAAAAAATCCCTGGAATTTTGTGGGATACAGATGATAGAGCAGCTGTTGAGCTAGTGCTCGACTAACTAACTGTTTCATGGAGGTTTAAAGTATCTAAAAGTCCAGGTCCAGGTATAAACTGTGTCTCCGATTCCCTTCCTGTTTCCGGTTTTCTGTGCTGCCTCTCTGAACCCTCTGGAGGAACCGGCTGATTCATGCACATCCCAAAACAAATGACCACTGAACAAACAACGTGCCCTTGAATTCATTTTCTTTTGTAAGTTATAGCTGGGTTTTTTTTTTTTTTTTTTTTTTTGCATGAGGGCATTATGATTTATACCCTGTAAACCTGACTCATCAGCCTAAATGTCAGTGTGATTGAAACTCAGAAGTGAGGAGTATTATCAGCAATAGAGATGCTGCCATTTCAGGCTGTTATAAGATTCTGATAGAATCCAAAACTGTTAATAGAAGAGAGTGAGCTCTATATCCAGACTACTTTTTTGGAAGACTCACTGTCATTTGCATGAATCATAGATGTTGAGTTTGTCAATGTTTTTAAACTTTTCATCCTCCTATTCACATAATCATCTAAATGCCAAAAAATATAAATTGTGAATTTTGTACTTTTCAAAACAAAGCAACAGTGAAGTGAATAAAAAAAGACAGGGACGAGCGTGGTTTACAACATGTGAAAGGCCCCACGCATTTGTCACCCCCATCTGCGCCACGTTGAGCCAACAGCTTGACGGTGAACACGATAGTTGACATGCCGTAAACACAGAAAGTAGAACATGCAGAAGCATGCAGAGACACACCCGTTCTCGAACACACTCGTAGTCACGGTCACGGACTCATGCACACGCATTGATGGAGATGTGTGTTGCCAGGTCAGCTGATGCAGCATCTTTCTCCTCCTCCCAGTGGATTGTGGATTGAACAATGATTGACTGCCGAAGTCTTGGTCCACCTGTCCTGCTTCTCTCTGGGGGCACACGGGCTTTTAGCTGCAGGTTCCCTCACCTGGGGACTTTACTGTGTGTGTGTGTGTGTGTGTGTGTGTGTGTGTGTGTGTGTGTGTGTGTGTGTGTGTGTGTGTGTGTGTGTGTGTACCCTTGACATGAGAAGATGTTTGCCCTCTTAAACACAGCGGGTGCCTCCTGTGCCCCGGTGCCCCTCAGGGACCATAGCAAAAAACTAAACAGTGCCATGCATCACTGTCACTGTGCTGCTGCCTAGAGACCGGAGGAGAGGGAGTGGTGGAAGAGGAGAAGGCGTGAAAGAGGAGCTTGACGAGGAGATGGAAAAGGAGAGAAAGAAATATAATAAAAAAGAAAACACGTGTGAATAGAGCAGGAAGAGATGATGAAGGGTGGAAAGAAGGAGAGGTAGTCATGTAGAGTCTTTAGCCTCACTTCAGTGTGTCCTTGAGAAATGAACCGTGCTTTGTCTGTCATCATCAAGTGCTGAAGATGCAGGCTTCACATTTAAAGGAACACCCCGCTGAAAATCGTTTTTTACTGTCAAATACTCAGTTTGGTCTCACAGCAGCTGTAACGGAAACCCAGGGAAAACAAAAAAAATGGTTTAAAAACATTGTTCTAGACCAAAATCCACTTCTCTGCTGTTGGTTGGTATTTCCAGAATGTTTCACTCATTCTGTCACTCAGCATATTTAGCTGATGTCTATGTCAATCTATGTTGTGGAGTTACTATGACTATTTGGAACAATACTTGTGGTAACATTTGTGAATATGCATGAATGTCAATTATTATTAATTTATTTTATCTAGAAATGAAACAAAAAAAGTCAATTGCAGGAAATGATTTAGCATCTGTTTGGAGACTTGATGGTTCCAGCCTCTCACATGTGATCAGAATGTGTTTGAAGATGGAAATTTTTATACATTCTTCACAATATTTTGACCAAATGGTAAATCGAGGAATCATTTGTAAGATTAATTGATAATGAGAAAAACCATTAATTGCAGCTCTACAAATATCACGTCATAGAAATTAATTTTACCAACCACAGCCCATCAGAATGTAGTCCTAGGTAGCAAGCTGGTAGCTAACTCGCTAATTCTGCTGAATTCAAGCATTAGTTCTTGCTTCCAAGCTAATTTAATAAAAGTTAACTCTGAATTTCAAATTTCAACTTTTATAAATGTAACAGTGATTCCACATGTGAGGGTTTTTTTCTGAACACTTGTTCTTGGAAGCACAAAGTTTTGTTAGATGAAGCTGTTAAATGATCCAGTGTAAATTTTATTATGGAAATGCTCTCATCGCTTCAAAGCATGTAAACGCTGTAGCTAAAATATTTCCTTATGCTGATTACTCCCCACACTCACAGCTCTGCTGCTGTGCATGTGTAAACACATTAATTGGAGCTCCTGTATCTGAGCATCACAAAATGTGTAACAAAGTCATAGGCATGAATGAGTGCATTGTGCTGCACTCGTCTGAGGCTGAATGGATCTTGTTTGATTTGCGTCATAACACTTGAACTTTGGTGTCATGACTCTCATGTGGGGAAACAGATTTAACAGTTTTACAGTCAGCTTTTCGAGCGGTCATCCTGAGCCTGCAGAGTTACTTTACAAATGTCCACGTTTACGTTTACATTGTCGGCTACATGTAGAAGCACTTGTGTCAAATCAGACCTTAACTTGCTGATATCACGTCGTCTAACTCCAGCAGAAGAGGTGAGAGCAGAAGAAGAGACACAATAGCTTTGAATGAGAATACAAAATAAGAAAAGGGAGAGGGCCGCTCCCTGTTCAGCAGGCGTGGTGGGAGAAAGAAGAAAAAGCAGAGAATAGAAGGTGACGGAGGCAGAGGAGGAGGGCAGAGATGTCTCACTGTGTAGTCGGGCAGGGATGGAGGGATGGAAGCATGCATAGGCAGTGACGGTGGTCTTTCTGCTGAGGGGGGATTTGTGTCGAGGCAGCAGGAATTAGGTTGGCCTTCGCCTCTACGCATGAATACTCCTTACACACTCATAAATACACTCTGCCATGCTTTTTTACCTCCAGGTCCCAGGGCTTCCCTTTCTCTCCCTCCCTCCCAATGCCCTCCTCCCTCTGTCTCTGAAATTCAAATTCATGGTGTATTAGCACAAAAATAATTAAGTACAATATAGTCAAATCGGGTTTGCAATGTTTCAGATGTGAGTGTAGCAATAAAGAATGTAAGACAGATGGTTTGCACATTGCAACACAATATACACACAATACATTACAACACTAATGCACATTATGCTACATCCTATTGCAAACAAACATAAGATGGTAAGCTCTGCTTTAATAATGTGAAGGTGATGGCGAGAGCCGAAGCTGAAAGGAGATAAAAATAAAAAAAATCACTCCACGTGCTCGTCCCTTTGCCTCGATCTCTCCACCCTTCCCCCTCCCATCCCCCATCTCAATCCTCACTCATCCTCTCCTCTCTCCCCTTTCTCCTCTCCTCCTGCTGCCCCCACCCCCGAGCCATGACCCTCTCCATCCCTCCCCTCCCTTACTCCCCCCCCTCCTCCTCCCACCCCCCTCCTGACCTCTTTCCTTCTGCCTGGCTGTGCCTCCCTCGTATAGTGTATTGCCCTCTGTCTCTCTCTCTCCTCTCTCTCTCTCCTCTCTCTCTCTCTCTTTTTACCTCAGTGCCTCTCTACCCATCTCTCCCTCTCTTCATGCAGCGGTTTGGGCTCCACCCCTCCCTCCTTCCCTCCCTCCTCCGCAAAACGAATGACAGAGTCAATACCATCCTCAGCCCCCTCTCTCTTCCTCTTTCTATACATCACTTTCTTTTCCTTCCAATCCAGCCACTGCTCCCTTTTTTTTTTTTAAATGTTGACTCATTCAAATTGCCTCCTCTTCCTCTTTTGCTTTGACCTTCCCCCTCCCTCTGTCCTGCAATCATCCTTAATTGGAGCTGATTTCTGTTGCAGCTCCAGCTCATTCATCCCATCCCATCCCTCTTTCTCATTCTGTGTCTCCATGTGTTAATTAATCACAATCTCCTCGTTTATCCCTTCAAATCATTTGTACCTTTTAACTGATGCTGGATATAAATGCAGCTCTAATGTAACCGTCATCCATGAATTGTGGTAAAATTGGAAGTTGTAGGCCGATGCGCTGTCTCTCTACCCTCCCTCTCTCTGTCTCTGGGCAGGTAGGCCACCTCAGTGTGGGGCTATAGCCCAGGAGTCTATTCAGAACGATAAAACCTAACAGTCAGGCAGACAAGCATCCATCCTGCCTGCTAGCCTGCTTGGCACACACCATTTATTCCATGATCACTTATTTAGCAGCCTGTCTGCCTGAAAAGAGACACAGACAGAGATGGAGAGGGAAAAAATGGATAGTGAACCTGCTTTGAGAATAAATACTGAGGCATTTAACACCAGTAAAAGTCCTTTTATTTTGTGTTTCATGAGAAACGAAAACCCTCAAATTAAATTCCTGTTTCTTTCTCGTTGACTTTTATAGTTTCAGTTAGATTTTCCTACTGAAAACTCAGTGAACACATATCTGATTGTCCGGCCACAAAAATCAAGATAAGAGAAGCTCTGACTCGAGAGAAATGTAGATACACTCAACTGAGTCTTTTTTTTACGGTGAATTTTGCTGTTGTTTACAGTGAACACTCTTAGTATTCTTCCTCCTATAGATAGATAGATAGATGTGCATACATGTTGTCAGAGGTGTGTCCACTGGTTGAGATGACACCCTTACAGGAGCTTGACCAGTAACGTGCAATAAAGGTGCAGCTGACCTCAAACTTGGTGAGGAGAAGGTGAAAAGTTTCTGGTTGTAGCTTCAAAGTGTAATTTACTCTCTCAATCTGTGTAATAATGATGATGGCAGCTGGTTGCTTAAGTGATTCAGAGAAAGTGGGAGGAGGAGGAGTTTGAGTTTGACGATGATGATGAGTTGAAGATGAGGAGGGTGGCGTGTTGAGGCGGGGGGAGGGGGTTTTGACTGTGTTATTGTCTGGTCGGGCTGCAGACTGGATGGGTTTAATCAAATAAACAGACACGGCTCTCTCTGCCACGCTCCACTCATCCCGTAACAGTACCCCTCCACATCACACTGCACTTCTCTCATAACACACAACCACAGTCCTGCTGCACATAGCTTGTTTTATTTCAGAATAATTTGCCACCAACAGACAGTTTGAAGATTGTTTCCTCGTGAGAGTCATCAATGTCTGCAGGAAGACAGCAACTGTTTCTCAGTGTCACTCCAGCTGCGGTTTGTGATTTCCTACATTTAGGTGAAATTATCCATTTCATTATTTCCTGCCATTGCAAGATACAGGGGTGTACACAATAATCATAACCACTTACACAATATAACACACAGTGATATTGTTCTGCAGCTAATAATATCACTGTAACCGTGGTAATGATGAATGATTTTTGAGACTGTGGTTAATGGTGTTGTCTCTCCTTTATACAAACACAGACAAATACATTCAATCCATCATTAAAGCAGAACAGAGGCAGAGAGTTCAGGTGGTTTAGGATTTATAAAAATTTCTCACCCAGATGTGTCTGCTTCATGAGGGAAGCCTGCCATCTCCTGGACTTTAAAAACAGCCATGAAATTATAGCATAAATAAACTGTGTGTGTGTGTGTGTGTGTGTGTGTGGGTGTGTCTCTCTCTCTCTCTCTCTCCCTCTATTGAGGACAGTTTCCGTAACAGCTGTCATATGACATCTGTAATCTTAATGACCAGTTCATACAGAAGAAGAGCTCTCTCTGTAATCAGCAGCTTCAATTACAGACGGGAGTGTTTGCTGTTGTTATGTTGTTGACACACTGAGATTGTGTCACATGTACTTTCAGCAGCTACGTTTTGCCTAAGGTCATTTTGGTGATTAACTGAGAACAATTTCTTTTGACCTGGACCTGAGGAGTACAGTGTCACAGTTTCACAGGCTTTCCTATGTGCCTTTGCTTTGGATAAGCCTGAAGAAAAACAGAGGGAATGCTTCTTTAAACTATATTTAAATGCAGAAGTTACAAAGTGCTTTTCAGGAAGGAGAATAGAGTAGAGCAGCTGATGTAGATCTATGTATGGCCTCTACACTGTTTGTCCACACCTGTGATGAGCTGTAGTTTGTGTCTGTTGTGTTGTGTCTGCATGTGAGGAAACTGCACTACACACTCTGCTTCAGCCCTGTGTTGATCTGCTGCTGGAGCCAGACTCAGAACAAAACCTCAAAACAAGGAGCAGCAGTTTGGAAACGTGTTTTTCAGTCATGAAATTTCACCTCCGTCTCTCTCTGTGCGTCACTTCTTACAGATGATTCATCATCAGAGAGCGGCAGTGGGAATGGCCTGCCTGCGCTGACCCCTCCATCCTCCGCTGTGATGGACGGAACAATCGTCAGGGAAACTGAGGTCGTCAATGGCAATGGTGGCCCTGCCCCGCTTGACTTCAGCACGCCGACCTCCTCTTCCTCGTCGTCCGAGGACCAGCAGCCGATCAACCTAAGCGACCCGCCTCCGAAGCGCCTGCCCCTGTCCACTTCTCACCTGCCCGTCACCGTGTCAGCGGCGGCTGCGGCGCTGCTCGGCGCTCTGCATCCCAGTGCGCCTGAGGAGCTCCGCAGGAAGTACCCGCTGGCTGCCAAACCTCCCCTGGCTCCACACCCAGCCCTGCCTCTGCCTCTGCCGCACACACACACTCCTCACTCACATAACGCACACACTCCCAACACACACTCCCAGTCCCATGCACACACTGCCGAGCTGCGACTGGACCGAGACAGCAGGGACTACGGGGGCAAGGTGAGACCATACATCAGACATAAACACTCACACATACAGATACTGCACGCACATAAACTCATTAGTGATTTGTCCATGATAACATTTACTGACTAAGGCCCAATCTGTCATTCAAGTTTCAGCTGATTTAGGCAGGTTGGTAAATATTCATCCATCTATCCATTAACTTCATCTGCTGATCCTGGACTTGGATATGATGACTAGAGCCTATCACATAGCGACAGACGGAAACATTCAACACTAATATTTACTCCAACGGACAATTTAGAGTCTGTTTCACCTACAGGTCTAATTACTGTGGGAGGAAACCTGCAAATAAATGAAATGCAGAACAAAACAAATCAGTTTAATGTGAGTTTGTAAAGTTATATTGGGCCTTAGAAACCATCAAAAGTCTTTAAGTAAAATTAAAGCCAAAGGTTGACATTTTGGGAAAAGATCACTCACATGTCTGTACACTAAGTATGAAGCCACCAGCAGCAGGCAGCCCTTCCCTTAACATAAAGACTGGAAACAGGGGGAACCAGCTAACCCTGTGATGTCCACAGGTAACAAAATCCACCAGCCTGCACATCTAAAGCTCATTAATGTAACAGAAACAAAATGTAACGTGCTAAAGAGCTTGAGAGGTGCAGGGAGGAGGAGTTTGTTACCTTCAGGCTAGCCGTTTCCTCCTGGTTGGTTTTTTTTGCTAAGCTAAGCTAACCATGTGCAGGCTGTAGCTTCATATTTACCGTACAGATATGACAATGCAGTCCATCCTCTGATCTAAATCTCAGCAAATAAGCATATTTCCCAAAATACTAAAGTATCCCATTCAGTAAAGTAAAGCAAGGTCACGTTCAATGTAATTTTAGCAGGTTAGAGAGATTTAATGGTGAGGATTTAACAACGTTGTACTGTCAGAAATTTTGATTTACACCCACTGGTAAACTGTTAAGTAAGTTTTGAAATGTTTTTGTGAAGAGAGCTCAGTTGAATGTCAAAATAAAAGTATAATGAGTCATGTCACCAAATGAGGCTGAACCATTTGTTGTCAAGGTTACTATATAAAGAAACTAACAAAATAAGGAAGTAATTTTGTGTTTTAGCATGATTTCCATTAGTACAGCTTGTCCTCAGCTTTCTGTCCTCCCTGCTGTTGTCTGCACACTCTCAGCTTAGTTAACAGAAGAAGCCTTTTGTTTCATTTATTCATGCTCAGTGGGAAAAACTCAAATCATCTATTAGAAAACACGAAATCTTCATTTGATTTCTGTAATTGCCACATCTGTGTTGTCTTCTTTAGGGCATATTTGTTAAAACATGAAAGGCGCACACAGTTGTTTGTAAGGTTTGAGAGGCCACTAAATGGAGCTGGAAGATAAAGGCAAAAGATGGAGGCAAAAGTGAGGAGAGATGGAGAGAGGAGGAGGAGGAAGAGGATCTCTCTCCTTCCTTCCTCCTCCCACTGTCTTTGTTTGGAGCTGAATAGCACAGCCTGACACAATACACACTGGCCTTGAAGGAAACATGTTACTACCAGACAGTCTACCTGCTAGACACACACACAGCTACATACAATATGCACACACACACTCAGTCATTCAGTCTCACAATCAGACTCCTTTCCACTCATAAAGTCAGAATATCCTCCTTTCACTCTTTCTCTCTCACACACAAAAGTTCGCCTGTGTGTGTGTTTGTCTGTGTTTCTTCTTTCATTTGCTACGTTTGTGTTTTCTTTTCTCCTTTTATACATGTGCGTGTGATTGTGTGTGTCGCTGTGCATCAGGTCCATCTCCATACATTGTGTACTGTGTGTTTGTGTTATGTGTCATGGACAAGTGTGTTTGAAGTGCACTGGTCACAAATCAAGTTTTATTTTCTGTTTCCTCCAAGCCTTTATTTACGTCTCTAGTTAAAACTAAAAAGAAATGTTAATGCTATCAGATTTTTAGTGTTTAGTGTTTATTTAGTGTTGCACTGGCCTCTACATACTCATAGAGTCTTTTAATCATCTTAATGTTTGGCAGTGGTGGAAAGTAATTACGTTCGTTTACTCAAGTATTTACACTTTATTCTACTTTATATTTCTTCTCCTCCATAACTCAGAGGAAAATATTTGATTTTTTCCTCCAGTACGTTTATCTGACAGTGTAGCAATTTAAGATTTTACATTAAAAGTATCAATATCAATATTATAAAATGCAGATACAAAACCCCTCACAACTTACTTGGGGCCTTTTGTTACAGGTTTCAGACGTCTATGATTTGTTAGTAGTTCCACCAAAGATGGATTTCCCCTCTAAATCTCTCAGATGGTTTCATTTAAAAGAGGTAAAATTCTTCAATATTTCACAACAAAATAAAAATAGAGAAAAATTCCCAAAACTGAATAAACAAACTTGTGAAGCAGAACTTCACCATCTCATTATCATTCAGATTTCTGTCGTGGCCCTTGGGAACCACTGGACTAAAGTAGCTAAGTGTAGATAAAGTAGTTAAAACCAGCTCCTAAAATAACAACTGATGCATCAATGTTAACCATCACAGCAGTTCTTCACCATTGGTGTTTAGTTGCTCCTGCAGAGCTAAAGTTGGGCTGAATTACAAGTGCTTTGAGTTCATTGTGTTGGATGAAGGACACATGATGAAGGATGTTCTCCAGCTGATAATGACTCTTTATTGGCAGAATCTGTTTGTGTGTGTGTGTGTGTGTGTGTGTGTGTGTGTGTGTGTGTGTGTGTGTTTGTGTGTGTGTGTGTTTATTATACAACACACGCGCACCTGTATAATAAAGTCCATCAAACTGTCCTTTCTTTGTATTTCCTTACTTCTATTCCTGTTTAATTCTCAAAATGTGTGTGTGTGTGTTTAGTCCCCGCAGTACAGTTCAGGCGGCAGCTACGACAGCGTGAAGATGGACTTGAGTGCCGAAGACCTGACCATGGTGCGTCACGGCACCCAGGTCGCCCCCGACGATGATGACGACGACCACGACGACCATGATGACAATGATAAGATCAACGACACAGAGGGAGTCGATCCCGAGAGACTAAAGGCCTTCAATGTGAGTCAGAGACAGTGTGTTGGGTCAGACCTTCATCTCTGTGTCACATGACGCCCCCACAGGGATCAATAACACGTCCTCTTATATTCATAAAGAGAAAATATTGAAGAGCCAACTCTCTGTTCCTCTTCTAAAAGCTTTATTGTCATTGATCACAGCAGTGGATTCTCTGTCATTGAACTCAGTGATGAGCAGAATCTCCCTCTAATTACACATGGAGGAACACACACAGGACACAACTTAAAACTTGTATTAATGATGGATCAAATGACTGCATGTAATGTGAATGGGATAGACTGGAAACAAGGAGCTAAACCGTCTGCACACTACACACTACCTGCTCAGCACACAACACTTCTGCTGCCAGAACCAGGAAGAATGAGCACATTACACTGATTTCAGCTATTCACACTGGCTTTTAATAGCTATACCTGATATTGCAGAGCTACTAACATCAGGCGTCCCAGCCTGTGCCTGTAGGTCCTGCAGTTCCCCACTGCTGCTCTCACGCCCATAACAACATGGGGGACGCAGCCTTCTCTGCTCAAAATCTGCAAATTTACCAGCAGAGATTAAATAGGCCACATCAGTTAGCACTTTCAGAAGCTACTTACTTATACAAAGTAACCTCTTCCCCAATATTTATTTATGTGTTTGTTTGTTGTGTGTTGAAGTTGAATTTCAATCTCTCATATTATCGTCAGAGAATTAGAAAGCCTTTATTATTATTTTTTTCATTGTAAACTCTGCATACAACGAAATTAGGAGCGCTGCTTCTCAATTGGTGAATAGGAAAAAAAGACAGATCATTTCTAGTAAAATAAGATAAATGATATAAAAACAAATATAGACAAAACATTCAGATACGAGTCGAGTTGTATTATATTGCACAATAATGAATAGTATTGGTAAATATGGTATTGCATCTGAAAAAATAGAAGTGTGAGATGAATAGCAGTTGATTTGGTGATTATTACAGAATGACGCTATTGCACAAGAGTAATGCAGTCTCAGTGCTTACTGTATGTTTAGTGTGATAATTGCCTTGGGGAAGAAACTGTCTCTGAGTCAGGAGGTGTCATTATTTCTCATTTTTACCTGACTTAAACTCCTGTTTTTTATTTGTTTTTTTTCCAAATATATTTATTACTTTTTTATAATTGCTTGTTGTTTTATTGTCTTGATTCTGTGCAGCAGCTTGAGCTACAACCTCTGTAGGAAAAGTGCTATACACATAAAACAACATGAAAAATGGCAGACAGACAAATTTAGCAACTATCTGGTGAAACAAGTGGAATATCTAGCAGCTAAAGATCCTGGTATTTTCATCATCATTCATCAGGTGAACAGAAACTGTTTCTGTGGTTGAGTGAATAAGCAGCTGTTTGCTAACACGTCCATCTTAGCAACCTCATGAGGCTTTAATATGTCAGACGTGTGTTTTTGTCAGCTTCTTCCTTAAGTGGACAAAAGTTAACGCAGCTTTAACATATCCATAGACATATTCATATACACAAGACGACAGCCTAGAGCAGCAGGGTGTGTGCAGCTACGCACACAAGATCATAAAACTCTTAAGTTTAACCATAAAAAGAATTTTTTCTTTAACAGCTGTGTTGTACTCCTGCAGATGTTTGTGCGTCTGTTTGTGGACGAGAACTTGGATCGAATGGTACCCATCTCCAAACAGCCCAAGGAGAAGATCCAGGCCATCATCGAGTCCTGCAGCAGACAGTTCCCAGAGTTCCAGGAACGCGCTCGCAAGCGCATCCGCACCTACCTCAAATCCTGCCGACGCATGAAGAAGAATGGCATGGAGGTACCATACCTGTTGTATATCAGTGGGTTTTGGGGGCTGTGTATTTATTTATTTAGTTATCTCAACAAATATATCAATATTTTAATTTTCATTATCATTAATATTTACAATATCAATTATACTTCTGATTATTTTCTCCATTAATGTTTTTATTTCATGAAATGTCAGAAAATGTCAAAAAAAAATTCAAATAATTTTCATTACAATGTCTGAGAAATGCTGCATTTTGTTTGACATCTTGTCCAGAATCCAAAGATGTTCAGTTCACAGTTAAATAAATCAGAGAATATTTACCTTAAAAAATGACCTAAATGACATGAATTGATTGTCAAAATAGTTTCCAAATAATTTTCTGTTGATCAGTTTATTGTTTCAGGTCAATTAGCTGAAGTAGTAATAGTTCAAATAATAATAGAAACAGCAAAAATGTGTCAGTATTTGTATCTGTTATATATGAGCATTTACTGTATATGTTGCAGCAGTGACATGCATTTATGCGTTTTCCAACATTACCTGAAAGCAGCGTTGTATAGAAACAGGTTCAGTTCAGTGCGAGTGTGTGCAGACGAGTTACTGTGACTCAGACCTCAGACCTGCTCTCTGCAGGCTCTCAGTCTGACGGCCATGCAATTCTCCTTTCACTGTGATATTTTAGTCACCAGTTTCAGTCACATCTGTATCTTAAATGTAGAAACCTTCTTCAGATTAACATCACTAAATCTAAATGAAACCAAAACTCTGCAGAGGAGCAAATACTGAGAATGAGATTTTAGTGTCAGTTATTATTTATATGGTTGGAACAAATTATGTGACCAGATCATATGAATAAACTGTATATAGGTGCTGAGGCAGTGTGGGTCTCTATACTGCTCTCAGTCTATATATAATGGGTGGTTTGACTGAGGCAGTCTAATTGATCTGCAGTATGTTTAGAGCCAATAATTCCCATAATGCACTGCTGGCCTTGCTTCTTTTGTCATTCAGTCCAACTCTTGTGGGAATCACAGAGTGAGAGACCGTCGTCTCTTGTGTCCTGGTGGATTTTATTCTCACGGTTTCTTCAGTATCTGTGTTCGTACACGCAAAACCTTTCAGTCACTACTCGGGCTTCAGTCAGGGAAATGGTCTTTTTGGCTGTTTATACACGCCCAAGTGCCTCACTGCGAAAAAAGAAAATTCAACGGAAAAAACAGACTTGAGAACTTTTAGCATGTTCCTGGTAAAACACACAGAAACTAATGCAGGTACAGAACTAGAGGGAATTAGCACATCACAGGGATTCAGATGGTTTTAAAAGACTGAAAAATGTTTGAGTTTAGTCTGGAAACACAAGCATACTAACTCCAGATTGTTTAGAAATATGAATAAAAACACAATGACAGTAATAATACAGTTATATTATAAAAGATTTCTGGCATCCCAATGTAGTAGCCAATATTTATATTTAATGTATCTTACAATACATGATTGGTGATTCCTGTCAGTATCAGCCACAGCTCAGAAGTCAGATTCTGACTCACTTAATATTTTACACAATTCATCCTTTTATCAAGTTTAATATTCAGAGAGTTTAGTTTTTCTCCAAAAATCCTGATTGTGACTGTTACTACCTGCATTTTATTTACATCCAGATTCAGATTAAAATGTTTTAAATATTTATTTTATAAAAATAACTTTAATTTAAGTAAAACACTTCTTCTGTGTCCATGCTGCAGAGAAAGCCGCATGGACACCCAACAACTGTCATCTTTAGTGAGAGGATGATAAAACGTGCCGGTAAATTGGTTGTAACTGTAGAAACAACACGCTCCAGTCAATTTACATCAGTTTACACATGTGACATGGTGCAGAATATCTTCATTTAAGAGCTAGTAAAGATTTCATTATGTGCATCTATTTGTTTCACGGCCGTTTCAGGTCAGATGGATATTAAGTGACAAACTGGCTTGAACTGACAGGTGTGTGCTGTTATACAACATCAACAGGAACCAGCAGGGTGTGTGCAGTGGCACAGATAATTAATCCACTGAAATAAAAAAAAAATTATGAAAGAATATAACAAAGACCCTCATGCTGTCAGCAGCACAGTTGCAATCTGCTCAGATGGATAATGACTGGTCCTCACTGATGCTGAGTAACTAAATAATCCAGTATACCTCACGCAGGTGAGAGTTTGCGTCCTCGTCCTCTTTAAGTTCCAGAGAGACCAAGTTTATACCTGTTTCCACGAGTAAAGTCAAGCCTCAGCTCATCTGATTAGTCTGAACCAGGTCTCATCATGTGTATTAATGCTGTAAATCGTCTGTATTACTGTAGCAGTTTCAGCTGTTGTACTAACACAGAGCAGAGACAACTGACTGTTACTGTATCAAATCAGGAAAGGTGCAGATGTTGACCAGTCACATCTGGTGAGGTCTTACACGCAGTCATATTGTGTGGAATCTGACAGGCTTCACAATGTGAAGGTGAAGCAGTCATGGGAATGTCTCTGCTGCCCCCCAGTGGTGAAGCCAGGTGTTAGAGTGTGTGTGAATACACATAGCTGAGGTGTTCAAGAAGGTTTTCTTGGTTGTGACACAAAAGGCTCAGTTTGCCTTCAAATACAATTAGCATCACTCTCCATAATCACTGTAAAAGCTGCCCTCAGGGATTTACAGCTTTCATACAGGGGATACCAAAGCATATGTACTGGTACTAACTGGAAAGCATTTGTCAATGTAGCGTGCACATAAGAATTAAAAATAGAATAAACCATGAAGCTCATTAGCTCTCTTATTACCTCCAGACTTGGCGCAGAATCAGTGAAGCACTCAGCTTGGCTGAAAGTCAAGCTTTTATTATGAAGAGTTTAAATTAGAAACTCACTCTTCTGCCTGAGGATGTTTGTGTAAGCTAATGTTTTTTCACTCTATCTGACATTGTAAATCCAGAGTCTCATCGCCACATGTAGGTAAACAGAACAAATAATTTATTCTTATAATATTCTGTTTTCTCCAGACCCGTCCTACTCCACCTCACCTCACCTCAGCCATGGCTGAGAACATCCTGGCTGCCGCCTGCGAGAGTGAATCACGCAACGCCGCAAAAAGGATGCGCCTCGAAGCCTATCACGTAAGTCTGTGTTTCTGTGTGTGTTTGACTGTGACTGTTTTGCTATTAACATTAATGTCGTGCTGCCTTCTTGAAAACTCAAAACTTAAAATTTCAATCTCAGTCAGACTCTCTGAAGAAAATGATTTTTGATTTTTGATATCAGTAATACTGCTCTTCTAAAATGTTTTCATTATGATTTCAATGAGCCTGGTTAATTAATACCAATAGGCCACCCAGCTTCCTGTATTGTATTTTGAAAAGAATACCCCTCATTTCCTGTTTCCCTCTGCCAGGATGAGCAGATCTCTCTGGACAAGACGTCCAGCGGTGGAGGAGGTCTGAGGGAGCCGGCGTCCCTCGCTCACTCTGCCTACTCCCTGGCCGCATCAGCCTTCTCCTCCCAGGACACCCAGCTCTACATCAACGGAGCCGGCCTCAGCTACGGTTACCGTGGATACCCGGGCCTGGGCGCTGCCATGCAACACCCCGTTTCCCTGACGACTGGCGCTGCTGCTCAGAGCAACGGTGAGGATGGGAGGGCGGTCGAGGACAGAGGGAGTGGGTCTTTATGGAGAGAGAGAGAGAGATGAGATGGACGAGGGTAATCGTGAAAAGGAGGAATGAATAAAAGGATCAGCTGGGAGTTTGGAGAGGGAGAGAGAAAAGAAAGTGATGATGGAGGGAAAAGAAGAGGAAGTGATAAGAGGGAAACAGAATGAATATGTAATTTGGGAATGAATGAGAAGGAGCAGCAGAAGAAAAGAGAGCAGTGAAAGGAGACAGCAGATGGCAGTGTGAAGCAGCAACACACTCATGACAGTGATGTCAGCCTTGTTTAAATATGGAGACGTAAACGTACTGAACGCAAGCTCTCAGACAAATTTTTGTACTGATGTACAGTTCTCTCTTTAGTGACTCTGTGCCCCTCAGTTTCAACACAAAGATATAGTTCAGAAAAAAAGAGAATTGTGCGATTATGTAAGTCAGCAAAGATTAACATTTTCATGAGGTGATAAGTAACTCCTAAAAACAAGTTTACTACTTTAAGGTGACAGTTATCAAACAGCTCAGCAGAATCCAGCCAGTAGATGTTAAGTGTCTGGATTTCTACATGACGCAGCAGATTATCAGTTTTCTCACCACAGATACTGACTATAGTTTTAAATTTACAGCGGAGCTTCATATTTCATCTGTTGATATGACCATTGATCTGTCCGTATACCCCACAGTAACTGTGTTCAATTTCTTTAATTCAATTTGTAATATAGTCAAGTTAAATTTTATTTATATCACAGATCACAAATTTGCCTGAAGGGCCTGAAATATTTGCACAGCAAACAACACAAGATGCTCTGTCCTCAGATTGCATACGACAAACTCCCCAAAAAAACTTGAGGATAAAAGCTACAGTGTAGCTACATTCGTAGGCTCTGAAGCTGCAGCATAACCTCTTAATAAACTGTTGCCGCTGTTTGCAAAACTGTTAAGCTGCTAGATGAAGCTTTGTTCTTGTTACCTGGAAACTGGAGGTGTGATGTAAGCCATAGTTTATTGTACATATATACAGAATTGAAAAAACATTATAATATTCTGATATCGACTGACCTCTTCCATTCTTCTCATAACTCCTCCTATTCTTTTCCTTTGTTTACCTCTGTATCCTTCCTCCTCCTACACATTTCCTCTCCTCTTCATCATCTCCATCTTATCCATCCTTCCCTCTGTCTCCGTCCTTTATCAACATTTCTCTCCATCCATTGCTCCCTCTCTCTTCAGGTCCCACAGACCTCAGCATGAAGTCCCTCTCCTCTGCCAACATCAGTAACTCCTCCTCCTCCGCCACCACCAACAGCTTGGGTGGGCGGGGCAGCGGGGGCGGCGGCGGAGGCGGGGCATCAACCCAGCTCAGCCAACCAGAGATCACGGCCGTGCGTCAGCTGATTGCCGGCTACCGGGAGTCAGCCGCCTTCTTGCTGCGCTCAGCCGATGAGCTGGAGAACCTCATCCTGCAGCAGAACTGATTTGTGGGAGAACACACGCACACACACACACACACACACACAACCACACCACACACACACACACACACACACACACACACACACACACACACACACTTTCCATTATGTTTGTTTTGTGTCTGTCTGACTCCCCCTGTCTTGTTTTTGCTCTGACTTCCTTAAACCTGGGTTTGTTGTTTTCTCCTCATCTGCCTTCTCTTTGCAAACTGACTCTGCACTTTTTTTTTGGGACAAAAAAAGTGGGAAATTGGGATGGGGGGGGGGCAACCAATCCCATGCCCAGCCATTCCCAAAACAATCCGCCACAATCTCAACTCATCAATTCTACCTGAGGAGAGGAAAAAATTTTTAAAAAGAAGCAGAGCACTTGGACCCTGGAGGAATCTCTTCCTGTCCTCTCTGGAAGCACCTCACAATCAGCACTACACTCTGAGAGAAGGAGTGTGGAGGAGGGGAAGAGAGGAGGAGGGGGAGAAAAGAGGAGACGAGTAGCCTGGAAGAGGCGTGAAGAAGAAAAATAAAAGACTTTGTACCCATGTGGGTGGAGAAGTGAAGTTTTTGAGTTTCCCCTGTGGAGCTCTAACCCAGGGAGTTTTGATTGAAGGGGGCTCTGGCCAATACTGTCTTATGATCGTAACAGTTTAAAACAGAATAAATAATGACTCCCTGAATTAGTACTACTGAAGCTGTTTGTTTAAATGATGACTGCTTTTGATTCGATTGAAGATTTAATTGTTCTTTTTTTTTTTTTATGGGAGTCCTGTGGGAGTTTCTTTTTTTTTTTTTGCAACTCTTCCCAAGTGACTGAAGGAAAGAAAAGCAGTTTGACTTATCTTAAAAGATAGCACTAAATATGGAGAAGACTTTGAGTCCGGAGGAGCCTGAGGACGGGAACTGGAAAAGAAATGACAAAAAAATGTTTTTTTTTGGTTTTAAAAAGGAAGAAAAAAAAAAAAAAAGAAGAAAGGAGGAGAGAAACTTTTTCTGTGCTCGCTTGTATATAAGCTCTCTATGTCCTATAGCACTTTTCCCTCACCTAAAACCTCACCCTGAACCACCCCCCCCCCCCTAATCCTTACCCGTTTTACCCAGGGAGCAACTTGCTACTTATGCATCCAAGACGCCATGTTGACCACCAGGAAATACCTCAAATCAGACCTGCCAATTCCATTTTCAGTTCCCCAAACAAGTACACACACATACACACACACACGCGCACACACACACGCACACACACACACACTCTGCAAGTGAATGGTAACATTCCCACCAGAAGCCAGTTTACTTGTACTTCACCACCTGATGTCTTCAAGGTTTCTATGTTTTGGGGGGAGAATCGAACTTTATTGCGCAAAAGACCTGTAATGTGGAAACGATGAAGCATTTCAAGAACTGATGTTGTGAACTTTTCAGATCTTTCAACTTTTCTGTCATCTGTGCGGGTTTGTTCGTGTGCTGCTGTATATAATCAGTTCATGTTGAAAACTTGAGAAGAATCAGAGCTGAAGTTGACAGGAGTGTATTTCTCTGAGAGGTGGGGGTGGGGGTGGGTGTGTGTGTGTGGAGGGGTATTTCTTAAATGAAATCGGGGGGTTAAATGTTGGTCGCTGGTGGCAGTTTTACCTCCCGCTTCTACTTTTTACAAATGTAGATGTAATGCCAACGAAACCTCATGATTCTGTTTTAACACCCCTCCACTCCCTCCCTCACTCCCTCTTTTCTTCTTCTCTCCATTGGACCTACTCTACACTTCTTCTTCGTGGACCTAAACATTCTCCTCTTCATGCTCTCCTCCCTGGTCCAGTCCAGGTTTCAGAGGAAGAGGAGGACTGCTCTGTCTTACTGTCTTTGTCTGTTAAACTCTGAGCTGGCCATTGCTATGATTATTATTATTATTACTATTATTATTATCATTATTATTATTATGAACTTTCATGTTGCTGCTGCTATACAAAAACCGGACCTTCTACCATAGACCTGAAACCTCAACAAAGGCGGGCGTTAGCCGCAGTGCCCCATGGGAACCCGACCAACCAACCAACCTCCTACGACTTCGACTGCAACTTCAGCTCGACCATGACAAAGCAAAAACATCTCAAAGACTCACTGTTTGTTGTTGGGGAAAACTCTCCCTTGTCCACTCACTCGTCTCTGCTCTCTCTGACCGGTTGGTTGGTTTCTTTGTTTTTGCTTCATAGGGCTTGATTAATGTCGTGTTTTGTGACTTTCTAACTGTGAATTCCCTCTTTCTTTTCCATGTTTTTATCCTCTGGAGGGCACAGGGTGGGATGTGTTAGCAAGTCTTGCACGTTCACCACAGCAATCCACATCAGGCCAACACTCAGTACACACTCAGACCACTCAACGGGGCCAATACTTCTGTGAATAACTGTTTTATGAGGAGATGTGTTTTGGTGAATTTAGTCCAGAGGCAAAGAAAAGAGACTAAAATCCTTCATTATGAAATGATCACGTTTTGTTTTCAGCCATGTTGTTTTTATACCATATGAAGGTGGTTTTTGTTGTCCTGCCAAACTAGTGAGAACCTGAAAATGATATTTACTGGACACCTGGTGGATCCCATAGGCCTCTGCTATACCTGTCGTTCTGTGCAGTCGAGCCAGAGCCTCTTTATTAAAGGAAGAGTTCAACATTTGGGGAAATCTGTTTGTTCACTTTCTTGCTCAGAGTTAGATGAGAAGACTGATATAGCCATAAACTGCTCCTGGACAAGAAATAGTCCCGTCACATAACTCCCACCCCCAGCCCCTAAAAAAATCATTTGGTTGTCGTATGGATTTAACAAACAAGATATAATGTGTTGATAAATGTGCTTTAGAGGTGATGGTGGGCAGTTTCTGTTACCTTTAGACAGAGGCTAGCTGTTTCTCCCTGTTTCCATTCTTTGTGCTAAGCTAAGCTAATCACCTGCTGGCTCTAGCTTCATATTTACAGTCATGGAAGAAATATCAGTCTTTTCGTTTAGTTTCTTAATAAGAAAGTAAATAAGCATATTTCCCAAAATGTTGAACTGTTCCTTTAAGGAGATGTGATGTTGTTATTGCCACTTTTTAGCTTTGTCTCTTGGGACAGTTGCTAAAATAAGGCAAATCTTCTGGTTGGAATTATAAATTGGTGGTATTAGTTTGTTGACTTTTCTATCCGAGGGTGTTTTGAACCATGTGATGCGTCCAGCAGCTCCTTCCCGCTCAGCAGCTGTCGTACAGGAGATGAACGTGGCTTATTTCCTCCTAAGGCTCCGCTCTGTCGTGTCACTGTAATTTGCTCCCTATTTGCACACTGAGCAGAGCAACAGTCATCTGTGATTTAAAGGGGGAGGCTCTCTGTGCGTGTATGCATGTTTCCCAGGAGGGACCCCCTCACCTGCCCCCCAACTTGCACTGCTGAGAGCAAAGGAGGAGGTGTGGTGGGGTTGTTTTTTTTTTGCAATGCAGCTGATAATCATAGCATTCACTGGTCTTTAGATGGTTTGTGTTGGCGACAGGCTGCTCACAGTGATGGTGAAATCTGTATCATACACACTGGGTGACGAGCGCTGTGGGGACATGTGAAAGCCATTTATTCAGGAGGTGTCAAAGCAGCTCACACCTGTATCCGTGAACACAAAACCTCCATTCAGACTTTGACTGATTTACATCTGTGTGCAATGTCAGAACCACCACGTCAAGTTCAGATTAGTTTGAAATGTGGAAAATGTGAGTTATTTAATTTATGGAACATGACAGATGTAGATGTAGAATTGTAAAAGTTTTTTTTTTTTCTTCTCTTTTTTTTTGTCTCAAAACGGGAAGCTCTGTTCAAAGTGTTCTGATCACTTACACAAACAACAGAAATATGCAAAAAAAAAAAGAAAAAAGAATGACCCAACTAGAAGAGAAACAGGAGGGGGGGGGGGGGTGAAATGTCCCACAGAAAGTCCAAACACATTTTGTTGGAGTATGACCTTTATTCAATGCTCTTTTGAGTCGAGTCACATTTAACAATAAATTTAGTTTATTTTTTACCTAAAAGTTAAGAAGATTTGAAAAAGACGAAAATGTCTAATTCATACAAATCTCATTAAATCTGGTGAGACCCTCTGAGGTACAATCAATTACTTCCAAATTTTTCTTCCAAATTTTACTTCGGGGTCATATTCAGGAGTTTTGTTTGCTGTGAGTGTGGAGCGACCGCCTTCCTAAACCCCAACATGAGACTTAAACGACACCAACGTCCCGTCTTTCTCTCCTCCTGTTTGATCCTCACTGTGCTCTCAGATACTGCCAATGGTTTTGTTGAGTCCGCCTGGTTTTCGGTGTTGTCTGTGGGACACTTGGATCGGTCCAGATGTGCTCAATCGAAAACTTTTTCAGTTTGACTGATCCACTGGCTGCTCTGTCTGAGGGACCTGTTTCACACATCAGTTAATGAGAACAGGTCGGTGTTTCATCATCATTAGTATCATTGATGTTTTCCACCTTTAAGATCGAGGGCCCCTGCTGATCACATCTGCACAAAAACAATCTGTTAAAAATTTTGAATATTTTTCACCCCTTTTTTGGAGGCAGTTTTGTAAACACTGTTTTTTGAAACACTGAAACCTTGTAATGTTGCATGAAAAAAAGTTAATTTAAAGTCTGGCAGTAGGAGAACCTGTGTGAACCTCGACAAATTGCAAATGAATCCTGCAGCCTGGCAACAGTGCAGCTGCTGTGGAGCAGGTGATGTGATACTGACATGCTCATAATGTGTGTGAAGGTCCCTCAGATCAAAGCAGGACAGAGTGGTTTTCAGTTTCAGGTTCATTTCAGCTGATTTCAGAAAGAATTTCAATCTCAGCATCCTGACCCTGATGGATTCAGTCTGATCCTGAACAGACCAGGTGGACCGTTCATTTTACCTCCTTCAGAAGTGACTGAAAAACATTGATGCTGCTGTGCAATGAAAAAACCTCAAAACTCCAAAATGCATTTTCAAGAAATGAAGGAAGTCCTACCGTCAGATCTACAGCCATATAGTTTTTAAATTACAGTATAAGTGTTGTCAGGAAATGAAGGATAATATCACATTTTAAATGATAAAAAAGGAATAGTGCTGCAGCGGGAGTTGAGATGAACATTTAATACAATTTAACCCCTACTCTCTGTTAGACAAGAGACATGACATTTGGGATTTTAAAGAGTCTAAAAGCTTCAATCACTGGAAAAAAATATAATTTTGTTCACTTTGGGTTCTAAGATTTAAAAAGAGCAGCTTAAGCTGCTCTGTAGAAGGTGAAGGTGAGGTTCTTATTGCAGTCCATCCCCTTCTTCTTCCTCCTCAGAATTTGATTATTATTTAAGCTAAAATCTGCTTCTTTGAAATGGGATCTGGGATTTTTTGTCATTTTTACTAAACACAGGTGAACCTCTGAGATCGTCCCAAAAGGTTTCTCTCCTGGCTGAGACTGAATCACTGACCTCGGAGCATCCAGAGTCATAAAATGTTGTTGAATACACAGCAAGCGGCCAGAAATCCTTCAACTGGCTGTAACGCACGACTCTGGTTAGTCAGAGGAGCCAGGCTGGTGGGATTCAAGACTTTCTCATTGGTTCCTTTGCGATGACATCCTCTGTCAACCTCAGAGAAGATGTTCTTAAGGTTTTCTACGTGTTTCTGAGCCCAGGTTAGATTACTTCAAAGCCAGACAGCTACGGAACAGCAACACAGAAAAAATACAACTGTATAAAAGAAAAAAAAATAGGCAAATGACAATCTTTAGAAAGGTGTAATTTGCTCACTGTTTGGTTTCCATGCCTGTGTCTGTTGTATACAGTGGGACAGACTGGGAGAATAATCTAAGAGTGTTTTAGCCATAATCAGAGCGTTCGTACTCCAGATCTCCTCCTCCTCCTCCTTCTCTTGTCGTTGTTGTCGTTGTTGACGTCTCTTCTCGCCGAGCAAACAGCTGACACATTTCTATCTGATTTCTATTTTTTAAGTATTACATGATTATCAATTGTCAATGTTCTGATTCTTCTTAATATTATTATTTTATAGATATATTTTGTAGTGCGAGTAAAGTGGTCTTTTCTGAGAAGATATTTTGTACAATACTCCAACAGCTTCACTCTGTATGCCTATACTGCACATTCCAAACACGGATGTCAACAAACACGGGACCCGGCCGGCATCACCACAAACATGAACTCTCCTTCTTCGCCTCTGAAATCAAACAGAGGGAAATCTAAGCTTCACATTGACCTTTACTGTCCGATAACGTCTCTCCTCAGTGTCTCATCCCTCGTGGTTTACACAAGACATGTTTTATTTCCTCCTTTTAAAGGTTACGTTTACACCATAGACACCGACCGGGTTGTAAGATGATGATCCTGCACTGATCCACTGTGAAAAAAGGGATGTAAGTCTGAGGCCTGAGGAAGAGTGTGGAGGTCCTCCTCTCAGACACCACAGAAGTAGAGATGTGGGTTGCTACCGCTCACACAGAGCAGAGACTCTGGTATGTGCAGGGCAAATGTAAGCCGCTGAATCAAAGGTCCAAGTTGTAAAGTAAAACAGAAAGGTCGACCAGCTGATCTGCTGTGATATACAGCTTCTTTACAACCTGCAGCTTGTTCAACACGGAGCTTTAAAATCTGCCTGTTTTTCCAAGTCTGTCTTTAGATCTTTAACCAAAGATCTTTCTATAAACTACAACTACTGCGAGGCAGTAAAAATATTTATCAATTGATCTATTTAGTTTTATCTTCTTTTATTCTGTCTCCATGCATGATCTGATTTCCTGGAATATAATTATGCTGAAAAAATATCTAATTGTTTTGGATTTTTTATTGCATATTTAAAGATGTAAAGACACTGTAGGAAATGTGCTCATTCACTTTCTTCCTGAGCTTTAGATGAGAAGATCAGTCCCACTCTTGTGTCTGCATGGTAGATAGATGGTTAGCTTAGCTTAGCATAAAGAGTTGAAACCGAGGGGAGAAGCTAGCCTGGCTCTGTTTGCCTACCAGAACCTCTAAAGCGCACTAATTAATATGTCATGTTTCGTTTGCTTAATTAACTAAAAGTGTAAAAATGTCCAGTTGTGGTTTTACAGGGGGGGTTATGGGCCAGACTATTTCACAGCAAACAACAGGCCAAGAAATAGTCCTGCACATTTCCACTGCTAAAACAGAACATTGGTATATTTACATTTAGGTTTCTACAAATTAAACAAAGGTGATTAAGTGTTAATTGTTGAGCTTTAGAGGTGCATGGAGGCTTTTTTTTTTGTTAACAGCAAGAAAGGAAATGAGTATATTTTCAAAAAATGTGGGACTATTATTTTAAAAGGCATTCAATTTCCAGAGATATTGCAGACAAGATGAGCTCTGTGCTAACTTTGAGCATACAGGAATTATTCTTCATCCACATGTAGACAGACTAGTCTTTTTTTAAAGTTTCAGATCACACATCGCTGTGGAAACAGTTTCAGACTCAGAGATTCAGACTCGGGGTCAGGAAATCCTTTCAGAAGCTGCTTCTAACCTCAGACCTCAGTCCATGAGACGAGCCGTGATGCCGGTCGGGTCCCTGCAAACGATCACACACTTCTTGAACCAGTCTGGTCAGATGTTAAAGCTCAACACAGACACACATATGAAAAAAATGAAGGAGAAAAAAATAATGGAGCTATTTTTATTTTTCTATCAGGGCACGGTGTACAGCTACTACTGTCGAAATTTTAAAAAATGGCTTCCTGAGCCATTTGGTTTTACTGTTTTTTATTTTTGTTTGTTTCCGTGGTGCTTTAGATTCTATTCTTTTCTCATTTTTGGCGATTTGGTTCTTTTCTCTTCTCTCTCTGTCTTCACCTGACTTTGTACCAGACTCTTGATTGTCTTGATTTCCTCTGTTGGGGGCTTTGTACCCACAGTAATACCAACTAGAAACCTGTATTCTCCTCATGATTTGACTCAGTGGAAGTGTGATGTTTACATGTACAGATTTTTGCGATTCTTTCTGGTTTGTTTTCTGTTTGGTTTCCTCTCATCTTTCTATCCTTCTATCCCTCCTCTTTCCTCTGTCTCTATCCTCTCACTCCTGTTTTCAGTTAATATGACTCCTTCCTTACACACTGAAGGGAAATGGGACTGCGTCTGAATACAATTATCACCATTTCACACATAAGCCTATCGCATGAGGGGACACTTTGAATTTCAGCTCGTCACCTTTTTTCACCGGGCACCTGCTTACGTATTTTAGTTTTTTAACCCTGCCTTGTTAGCATTTAGTTAGCATTGAGATGCTAAAGGTCCACCTGTGTTTCATGGAGGAACGCTAACGGCTAGTTTGTGTGTGATTGTCGATTCACAGTTTCATTTTTGTGCTTGGTGAAGAAACGTCCCACGGCTGAAATTGAAAAGCGAGGCACCCCTGTATGAAACCGATTGTTTGGGAAGGGGTGGGGTGGGGTGGGGGGGAGTCAAGATGTGTGTTTGTTTGGCTCTGGGGGGGGGGGACTGACCTTTGACCTCTCAGCTAACTCCACAGCACACAAAATCACAGTGGGGCCACAATGACAACTCCACTGGTGTGACCACGACCCGGTGGAGATGATTCCTCAGTGAATGATAAGCCATTACAGACCCTGTGTGTCGGGTCTCTTAGTCTATTAGTATATTTAGCAAAACTTTAACCTGCAGATGAAAAAACTCAACCTCAGGAAAAAAAAATGGACATCACTTTTGTAAAAACACGTCTAACTGAAGGCCCATTTCCCTCTCTCTTTGATACCATATAAATTATATCAAAAATTCTTTTTATATTTATTGTGTTCATTATTATTATTATTATTATATAACAGTGGATACCTTTTTTCCAGTACCTGTGGCTAATTATTTTGATTCTTTAGAAAAGTGTTGATAATATATGTGAAGCATCTTAAATGATTGAGGAAAAAAAAAGACATTAAAAAAGAAATCTAGGGTTATTTTTTTTTGTTTGCGGTACAGACGTGTTTGTTTGTTTAGCCTGAAAAAACGAGAACATATCACTCTGGTCCATGACAAAGAAACCAATGATCGAAAAACTGAGCTTTCTTTCGTGTGATGTCACTGCTAAGGCTGAAATGTTTCTGGACTTAAAAAAAAAAAAAAAAGTTGTGACCATTTAGTTTTGTTTGTTTTTTGGTTACTTTTGTTTTTCTCCCGAGCTGTACGTCACAAAGCTAAATATACTAATAAAACGGTGTGCTATCTATCAAACAGAGCTGCGCTGTCATGTTCTTCCTCACTGTACTGTTAAAGCTGATCTGATGAAAAGACTCAGCTGAAGACGTCCAATGTTGAGGTACTTTATTCAAGTATTTTCATTTTCCACCACTTTCTACCTAAACTCTTTTCACTTTTTACTCTTTAAAAAAACATATGATGAACTTAAAAATACATTATTGAAGGCTTAACTGTTGGCTCCCAACCTTTCTGACTTGTGACCATCTGACAAAAGACTCTGTCTAGTTGGGTCCTCATGCCATGTATCAGATGCAGATGTATATAATGTAACTGAATACAGTATAAAGTAGTAAAAACCAGCTCCACCTGGAGCAGCTGCTGAAACATTGATGCATCAGTATTAGATATCTAATAATTTCATAGCCTACATATTATATCAGTCACAGAAGACACTTTACTGCTTTTGATAAAACTAGAATAATAAGATTTTGAATACAGGACTGTTACTTGTATTTGTGTATTTTTACATTGTTGTTACAGTTAGTGAAGTAAAGGGTCTGAATTCTTCTTCAGATCTTTCTTCACAAAACCTCTGTTCTTGTGACACAGTGAACTGAACCTCCAGCCTGTGATATTTAACAGACCTGGAGTCTGTGATGTAACAGCAGCCCAAAGAGTCAACCTGCCCAACGAGAAGCTGAACTGAAAGCTGCTGTTGCAAATGAAAGATTTAGATTAGAGCTGAAACTCAAAAGCTTTCATGTTGGATTTGAGCCATTTTTAGTCTTAAAACTTTCCTGCTCAGATCAAAAGGATCTGAGGGTCTCACTGTGTGATCCAGCTCCTGTACCTCATGATGGTAACAGTCAGCTGTTCACGTGTGGTTAATGCTTTCAAATGTGCCACACTGAGGCTGTACAGGCTTAAACTGTAGAGTAATTCACATGTTAACTGAAGCCTGCAGTTCATAATATAATCACCTTTCACCCCCTCAGGTTTGTGTTTCACTCAGGACCATCATCAGCACCTGACACTGATCACAGGCTGATGATGAGTCAAGATGATGGGTGCTGCTGCAGAAACACTTGATGATGTAGAGGCTCAGGGGCTTTTTTAAAGGTCGAACAATAGATTTAAAAAGAAAAATCCACCCTCAGGTTTTACTGGTGCATCATCAATATGTGTTCAGTTCTTCCCAGGGCTTCCTCTGTGGTGAGCTGCTGTAATGTATGAGCACCCTGCACAGTTCTTCTGCAGTAATGGTGCAGAACTGATGCAGGAATAAGGGCAAGAAGGCTGCAGCCACTAGACTCTAATAAACACTACAGACTCATCTGTAGTGTTTATTTATTGATCCTGATCATTGAGATTTGTGCTAAATATTTTCATTATTGATTAATCTGCAGGTGATTTTATAGTTTAGGAGTTTCTCAAACAGTTCTCACCGTTTCTCAGAGGCCAAAGTTGTTTTTCTTCCAGGACAAGATGAAATTCGAGATCAAATATTTTAAAATGAATAAAAGTATTTATCCCATAAAATGATAAACAACAGAAAAGACTAGAAGCCGTGTTAATGAAGTGTTAATCAAACACTCATTTACTCCACCAAACTGACCTTCAGCCAAATTTAGTTTGAGCGAAAACACCCGCCCTCATTGTTCTCTCTCTCTCTCTCTCTCTCTTTCTCTCTCTCTCGCTCGCTCTCTCTCTCTCTCTCTCTCTCCCATTAGTATCCGTCTGTACGCAGGTGTGTGAGCGGTAGGGGGGTGTGCCGAGCGCCAAACCCAAACTTTCTTACGCACCGCGCTGCCGCCTCACTCTCACCTTTCCCCTCGGCGGATATTTACACCTGAGCATCAGCGGCTGCAGCATTTTCTCCAGTGATTACAGTGGATTAACATATCCCTCGGGAGCCATGCTCTCACATTCTCGGTTCATCTTGGGTCGCGCCGCCGAGTCCTTGCAGGGAACCGATCCGACTTGGATGGCCTCCATTCCCGTTTCCGCATTCCCGCAGCCGCCGTGCGCACTGCAGGCGCGGAGCTAAGATCAGTGATCTCAACAGAAAAAACCGGTTCCTCCGGCTAATCTACCCAACTATTGCTGGTGGTGCAGAATGTTTCTAGCCAGAGGAAGAGAGGGGAACCGGAGGACTGAGCGGCTGGTGACTGTCGGCTGGAAAAGGCCGTTTTCAGCGGACTGATAAAGCCTGAAGCGCGTCTCGTTGATCGGTGTCATAATAAAGCCTGGAATAAACCCACCGGGCTCCTTCATGTCCCGGGATGGAGAGTTGCTGCCGTTCATGTATGCCGTGTTTAAGCCGGCTGTGGAACTGGATATGGCCCGACTTCCGCTACCCAAACGTCCCCAACCACAACCATGTAATCGCCAACCCGGCGGCGCATGCGGCGGAGATCCGCACCGTGTCCGGCGAAATCCGCGTCCCGTCGCCCAAGAAGCGGCCGGTGCAGCTGTACGCGGCGCTCTTCGACTTCGTGGCCCGCAGCGACGACGAGCTGACGGTGAAGGAGGGGGACAAGCTGTCGGTGATCGAGAAGCGGGGGCAGTACGTGCTGGCCAAGAAGCTGACCGGGTCTTTGGAGTCCGGACTGATCCCGGCGAACTACGTGGCTCTGCTGCAGGACGAGTTCGCCAAACACAAGTGAGTGTTCAAAAACATCAACATTCCTCCGCTCTTATTCAGACTGTTTAGTCCCACAGCTGCTCCCGGTGTCCTGGTGTCACCTGATCCTCTGGTGCTGATGTGGGATCTAGATTTTAATCTGCTGGTGAGTCACAAAACATCAGTTGAATCAAAAGTAACCCTCTATATTTAAAGACTGACAGTAAAATCAATAAACTAGATCAACATGATGATAAATCCTTTTATTTGTGAGACTTGGAGAAGTTTCCTCCAAAGCTGCGACATGTGGAGATGAGAGCTGACAGCTGAAGGAGCTTTGACCTCTGGGCTGTGAAAGACTTAAAAGTGATGATGGTCAAAATTTCACTGAAATGGTGAAGCCACCACTGAACACTGAATACAAAGATGAGACGATTAATCGATTTAATTGACTAAATAAATAATCAAAAGAGAAATACAAAACATTTGCAGGCTCCAGCTTCTCTCACGTGGTGATTTTCAGTCTTTCTTTGTAAAGTGAATGTTTACTGAGACAAAACAAAACATTTGAAAACGTCACTCTGACAGTTTATCCATGATTAATTGATCAATAGGGAAAATAATCTGCAGACTATTCGATTGACTGATGGAGCAGACAGCTCACACATTAGTTCAGATTATTGAAAATACCGTTTGAAGTGTAAAAGTTTAGCAGAAACCTCATGAGATAAATGATGTATTCTGACCTGAAGTGACTCATTTTGACTTAATAGATTTCTGACAGTTTACGGTTCATTTTCTCTGATAAGTACTGAGTTAATTTAATCTATTAACTCCACTGACAGAAAATGAACAGGCAGCCTATTGATAACTGAGAAAACAATAATCCGCTGGTTCCAGCTTCTCTCACGTAAATGTTTTGGTTTTTCTTTGTTCTCTATCATATTTAACTGTTGTCAGACAAGAAAAACAGTTCGAATGTCAACTTAGAATATTTCTTATTGGTAATTGATAATTGTGGTCAATAAGATAAGAAACGTCCACCACAGTTTCTTAAAGCACATGTTGACACATGCGGGTTCCTTGTTTTGTCCGACCAACAGTCTGAAACCCACAGATATTCAATTTATCATCATAGAGGACAAAGAAAAGCAAAAATATTCACATCACCCTTTGATTATAAAATGACTTCAATTACTTATGAAATTAGTGACACAGTAATTGTCTGCTGATCGACTAATCGATTGATCGTCTCAGCTCTAATTCTAATCACAAAACCTAAAAACTGAACTCCTGGTGTTCAAGGCAGAGTTGAACACAAATGTTTGGAGGTGAAAGGAGCAGCCTCTGCTGCTGCTGCTGAACCCAGGCTGGAGCTAAATGTAGCTGAGAGGCTGCATGTGGTCACCGCTCTGCAGCTGCAGGTCCTCCATTATTCATCCAGCCTGCAGGGAGTCATCATGTTTCAGCCGAGCTCTCTCTCCAAGGTTGACCTCACTTTCTGTTTTCGTGTTGCTGACCCGACACTGAGTCCACACGTCCGACTGTCCTCAAACACACCACTGAGACTGAGGACCACAGCACGAGAACAACAGCAGCATCACTGACTCTTCATAAGAGCGTTGAAGCTTTATAACGCGTCACAATGAGGAACGTACATTAGAGACACTAACTTAGTCATTTATAATAAAAAAAAGCCCCGTTTACACTGACCTCACTCTGCATTATCGCCTGCAGCATCACTCTGACGTCCCTGAAGGCAGCAATATTTACAGCTGCTTCACAAACCATTCAGACCCCTGTACTTTCTGCACTTTTTATTGTAGGGCTGAACGACAGGCAAAAAAAAATCATATTGCGATTATGATATGAGTCTGAATTCAGTTGAAATGGTCATATTTCCATTTAATTTTCACTGAAAATAATATAAAAATGATGATGATGTGATTTCTGTTGGATCTTGTACCAAACAAACCTGTTCCCTTACATCTGGAGAAAATGATTTATAGGCCGGGGCGTCTCTATCGCACCACAGCATTTATAGTTTGTTGTGACACATTTTATCTTTATCAAAAAAAAAATTGCAGCTTATGTGATTTGGATATTGCACTAAGCCATATTGAGATTTCATTAATATTTTTGATTAATTGTTCAGGCCTATTTTATTGTGTTGTATTTTTAATTATTAATGGATAAATTAGCCTTTTTCTGTGCATCAATCTACACTCAGTAATCTGTGATTACCAAGTGAAAACATGTTTTGGATTTTTATTAGATAATAATGTCCTCATTAAATTTGCAAAACTATGCACCTGATTTAAAATTTAGATTTTTAGGTTTTGATTTTAGATGAATTTTCAACATGTTTTCACTCATTCTGAGTTATTTAACGTAGCCCTGGGGCTACAGGTTTTTCAAGGGAATGGCAATTTAATCCATTTGAAATGACAGCAAACAATAACAATAAAATGTGAAAAAGTGAAGGGGTCTGATACTTCCTGTAGCTACTGTGTCTTTATTGTTAAATTTGTCAGATAATTTTTTAAAACTTTTTTTATTATTTCTATAGTCTTTTTAAACATAAGGGAGTATAAAATAAATGTGCTGGGTTTTGGAATCTACAGGAAGGAGCAAATTAGGTGAATTACACCCAGGCTTATTTGTCTGAAATAAAGAAATAGAAAAACTAAATTTACCATTAAACCTCCCTCACAGTAGTTTTACATTCTTATTTTTATCTGAAATATATCACGACAGTAGTTCTGGTGTCTGAAGCCTTTCACTCTGTCCTCTCTCCTGCTTCTTTGAGTCATTGCTGCCTGTCGGTTTCAGCGAAACCTGTGCGTCATGGAGAGCGGCCCCGCCCTTTGCTGATAATACAAAGTAAATAAAGGTCTAGTTCTGATATGTGAGCAAACAGGCAGGACTCAAAAACAAAAACAAAAACACTGTAACTGTGAGAGACGTCTTCACTGACTTAATGTCCCCTGGAATATTCTCTTCTGTCTACAGCACTGGATTCCCTGGGAAATGGCTCATGACATGTTCACAGTCAGTTTAAAACAGTCGTAAATGTAGGTTGTTAAAACGTGTTGCTCTTACTGACTGGACCAGTTGGTAAAAGTGTGTGTGTGTGTGGGCGAGCGCGTCTGAATGTATGCTTGCACATGTAACGCATTCTTCTCTCTCTCTCTCTCTTCCGTCCTCTCTGTGTGTCCCTCTCCTCTCTGATCAGGTGGTACTATGGCAACATAAACCGAGTGAAAGCTGAAAAGCTGCTTCTGGCTTCCCAAAACAAAGATGGCTCCTTCCTGGTTCGGATCAGTGAGAGTCACAGCGATGAGTACACAATCTCCGGTAAGCAGCACCACCACTCACCCACTGACATCTCTATTCTCAGCAGTGACCTCTGACCTTACCCAGCCCCTTCCTGCCTTCATACCTGGTTCCCCTTCATCAAACCTTCCTTCAGACCAGGATTCACACTTTTTATTTCCTTCTTGTTTTGTTTCTTTGTAGTTTGTAACTAGAGACAACGTGGATGAAGGAACATTTGTTTGTCAAGAAGTAGTTAATTCAACCTTGTGTTAATATATATAGTGTGTGTGTGTAGAAGAGATGAGGTATGGTAGTAATATTTTTTCACTTTTGAGCAGGCGAGCTGTTTCCCCTTGATTTAAGTCTTTATGCTAAGCTAAGCTAATTACACACACTGACATGATATTGAGTCCAATCGTCTCCTCTAGCTTTCAAAAAGAAAGCAAATACGCATATTCCCAAAGTGTTGAAATATTCCTTTAGTAAACTGTGTTATTGCGCTACATGTTTGGGACATGTTGGTTTTCTCATGTTTGCTCAGGTTTTGTGGAGTGTTACAGGAGAGAGCAGTGGCTCATCTTCTCTAGCAGTAACCTACATTTTAAAGCCAACACTTTTAAAGTGAATCAGCCCACAGCCAGTTCTCTAATGGACCCGCATGGTGTCAGGAGATGTGTGTGATTTGTGACTGTTATTACACCTCCAGCCCTCTCTCTGGTCCTCGTTGCTTTGTCCTTTTTCTTGTCTTTTCGTCCTCTGGCGTTGCCCTCTTCTGCGTCTGCATCTTTTCCTCTACATCCTTTCATTGACTGATCCTTCCTCTACCTCTCTATTCTCCCTCCTCCCCACCCCCTCTTCTTCAAGGTCCTTTGGGTCCCAGGGGGAAAATGCTGCAGTTGGACGTTTAATTTTCACTGCTATTCCACCTGAAATATGCATCATCAGTACTCTGTGTGCGTATGGGCCTGAGTGTGAAGGCAGAGCAGAGCACACCTTCAGTTACTCTGGTTTATGGCACAATTACACACATTTCCCTCTGATTTACTGTCTCTGACATTCACATGTTCACGTTCATGCAGAGTAATTATAGCGTTTATGGTTTTTATCTACTGTTTCACACGTGTATTTGTATGTTGCAGCCAGTATCTGACTGTAACTTGTGTTTAGCCTCAGTTTCCCATGAGGCAAAGACAAGACTTCATGCAGTTGCCGCTTCTTTCAAATTATTTGAATCATAGTATAAGCTTGTATGTATAAGTGAAAACTGGTGACTCCTACGTTTAACTCGGTGAGTTTATCTCAGGTCAGGTTTGTAGGAAGTGTCTTGTGTGCCTGTTTCTGCTCTGACTGTTTTTTACATTCTTCACATGGTGGCTTTAAATAAAGCCTAAAATAGAGACAGTGGCAATAGGATAGTCCTGTTGGTGAAATTGAAAATCCCTGTTGTGTAACTGAGAAAATACAGATCAAATAACCTGTAAAACCTACTTTTCCATTGCATTCAGTTGTTTATAATATATAGTTCATCTTGCCTTAATGCTGACTGGTCTTTATGATGAACATGTTTCTTTCTGTATGTGTTGCCGGATTGAAGAAAAAAAATACAATTCTGTTTTTATGAAGGGAATATATCAAATTCAAACAGTTCTTACATTAGACTGGCAGTTCCCCCTTTTTCTCTTAAAGTGAACATACAAATAACCAAAGAGACACTAACAAACAAGAGGGTAACATCAGGAATGTACCCACCCCTCCCGCTGAGCCTGGTTGTGTACGAAAGCTTTGATGATATTTTGTGTGTTTGCAATGAAGAGAAGTGTGCAGCAGATGTTATGATATTCATCAGATGTCTAGGTGGTTTTATGTTTCAGTAAGAAACAGGTCAGAACTACACTGACATATAATCACTGAAATGCTTTTGAAACATCTACATATGTGATATAGTGTGAGCAGCCATGAATGGAAAGACATTGTTATTGACTGTGTGCATTTTTAAACATACAACATTTGATGACAGTGACTCTCCTCTCCCTCCTGCAGCCCGCAGTGAGGGGAAAGTGTACCACTTCAGGATCCAGCGCTCCACCATCGGTGCGTACTTCGTCTCAGATAAGATCTCCTTCGCCACGCTGGGAGAGCTCATCTCCTACTACCAGAAAACCCCCCGCAGCCTGGGGGTGCTGCTGGAGGAGCCCTGCGCCCAGCAGGTAAGGCAGAGACACAAAAACACAATGTTTTTACTTCTATTCTTGTGAGGACCTGGATGGACACGGTGCTTTTCCTCACTAACTTTAAATCTGCATTAAGCAGTATTTGATTTAACAATGGATCAAATGACCGAGTGACTCCTTCCATATTACTCAAAGTGATGAAACTACAGAGAATTATTGTTTTGGTTCCTGCTCAGCGCTTTCATCAAGCTTGTTATCGTTCACACAGGTACCTGATAAACTCACTGTCCACTTCCTGCTCAGCAGCAAACAGCACAGACACACAGTTAGAGGGCAGATGATGGACACAGTGCAGAATCCAAAAATTTGCCTTTGGGTAATAATTAAGCGCCAGACGTTTCCCTCAGCAGTTGGTAAAAGAGAGTGAATATTGGACCCAGATTTTTCAGTTGGCCAGAACCACGACTCTATTAATACTAATATTGCTACATGTCTGGTATGTTCACCGGCTGCTCTCTGACTGTGTCTGTCTGCTGTTTGTGGCTGTAGCGGACGGTGCCTTTTTACAGATGTTTCTCTGAACACGACGCTATGAGAGCAGAGAGAGGGAACCAGAACAGTGAGGACTGATAAACAGTGAGCTGAAACTCTGTAAAGCTGCAGACTCAGCTGATAATTCACTACCAGAGACACGTTTCACATTGTCACTTGATCCACTTATTATATAAGCATTGATTTTATAGCTGCTTTAAACTGAACATCTATATGTAACTGGTCCTCACAAAGATAAAAGTACAGTTACACATGACACATAATCATCCACTCACACAGCATGTTTATATAAATATTGGTTGTAATGCACTTGTGAATTTTGATTAGATTCTGAATGTAAAATCTGACAGTAGTTTTCTGTTGCGTCTTTGTTGTCACAAGTACAAACACACACGACATTTATAAGGTAAGACGATAACTTTATTAATTCCAAGTAGAGGAATTACATGTTACAGCAGCAAAAATAAACATCCATAAATACACCATGAGCACACTGCAAACAGGAAGTAGCCAATAGCTCTTCAGCAGATGTTTAACGCTGTGAACAAACAAAAGCTAAATAAACAGGGTTGACGTTTTAGTGAGAGTTTTTCAAAGTCGGATGAGCTACACTGTCAGCTTAAGGTTTTGTTTCTTGGGTAAAAACTCACCTGTGCTTTAACTCACTTAACTGGACTCTGTTGCCAACCTCAGATATGTCGTACTGTGGTTACAGATTCTGTTAACGTAACATCAGAACATGAGCGTTTTGGGCATTTGACTCACCAATAGTGATTCACCAGTCCAGCAACCTGTACGAAGCCTCTCCTTTTCCAGCTGATGTTGACATGCAGTGATCAGTGGTTCACCTCAGCAACTTGCTGTATTAGTGTACTGCCTTCTATCACTCTGCTCTTTAGCTTGCAGAAATTAGCATTGTTGTATTTTACAATAAAAAACCAGCAGTCAATAATGACTCAGTAGCTTCAGGCAACAGAAGCTCAAGTCTTAATGTGCAGAATCTCCCAGTATCTGTTAATCTGAGCAGCTTTTGTCTGAGTCTCAAACAAAGCTCCTGAACTCCTTTCTGTTGTTGCTGCAGGAATGTAATGAGCGTCGTCTCATGCTCTTTATGCATAAATAATACCGAGAGGCAAATATATATACAGTATTTGGAGTGTAATTAAATGGAGAATAAAATATTTGGAGCAGTTTTAGAATAAAATTGCGTATCCGTGCTGTAATTACATGCGTTATCTCTGCACTGCAGCTTAAATTAAAGCCCCAGCGGGCTGGATTCTTTATTCATGGCTCATCAGTTGGAGCCCGGCGGGAGACGACAGAGCAGAGCTCACCGAGGTTTCTCACTATCTGGAGACTTTTCACTGCGAAATGACAAACCACCATGTATTACATATACAGAGTGATGTTTAAGGATAAATGGATATTTTGTAACATTTAGAGATATGAGACACGAGCATCGAGTTTCAGCTTCTCCCACAAGAATAAAAATGTTTGAGAAGACAAAATCTTATCTATCAGAGGCCACAGTCAGTGACTCCTCCTCTTCTCTCTTCCCTTCCAGCAGAGGCTGTGAGTCTGAGGCCACGGACACACTGAGGCTGAAACACACAAACATATCATATGCACACAAGCAAATACAAAACACAGACTCAGCACATGTACAGAGGCATTCTCTTGTAATTATAACCTCTATCTCATAATCAGGTGTTAAACCGCAGGCCTATTCTGTGACCTCAATATTGCCTCTGCAGTAGACCTGAAATTTATCAGACTTTATTGCATGCTTTCCTTTCATAGCTTTTTCCAAGTGTGTCCATTATATTCAGACAGTGTCACAAACCTTAACAAGCTTGGATGCATTTCAGGTGCATGACTTTGTATCCATGAAGCATCCTGCACTGGTGAAGCTGCGCCTGCAGGAACAGTGAACAAGGTCTAATGATTTCTGGCTAATGTTGACATACAGCACTAACAATATTTTCATCCAGATGTAGCAAAGATTTGACCAACTTTTGAGAAAACAGAAATTGCAAATGAATTAATCCACCATTATGCAAATGTTAGGAGCCGCTTCATCGAGATAAACAGTTAATTAAACAGTTCATTTTCCAGTCAGGTGCCATTAATCCACTGCAGGAGAAGAGGGAGGAACAAGACGATGTAATTAAAAGATCAACAGTCAAACCTCTAATGATGGAAAACATGATGGAAATATGAAGCAACGTGCTTCTGCACATATGCTTTCATGTTAGCATGAAAACAATACAGCACACACACGAGAAGCTAGCGGTAGCTGTGAATGAGAACAAGGAAAATATACAAACACTTACATTTTGTATCAATCATTTTCCTTCATTTAACTTTTTTTAAGTTCAACTATTTCATAAACTTTTATAGATATTAATAAAACAGCTATTACCATAAATAATTTATTAATTATATCCAAATATTGATTTTTATGCGTGCCATTTGCATTTCATGACTGTGCTGCAGCTCAGGAGCGCTGAACATTTTACACAGTTTACTTGTTATTGTCTCTAGTTCCATCTTTAAATCTCCAAACATCATCTCAGTTCACTGTTGTTGTGTTAATCTTATTCCTGAATATTATATTTAGGATTGTAAAATCACACTGTACAGGATCTATTGTACAGGTTCAGTTTTTTGTAAATCCATCATTTATTTAAATGTTTTCTCTCATCGTTCTTTGTTGCAGCTTCACTGGATCATTTACGGCCTCACACACAAGAATAAATCTGCTTTTAGGAAATCAGAGGTTCAGGCATTTAGACGTCTTTAAATGTTCTGCCACTGAAATGAGCCACTAACTGCACTTTCAATCACTTTTTATCGACTTGGCTCAACATCTTGTTCCCGGCATTTACGCAGCGAAGAGAAATGGTCAATAAAAAGTGATGTGGCGTGGTTTGTGGTCTGAAGTCTGATTCATCTGTCAGCCTTGTGTTACTAAAAGCAGATTTATCTTGTGTGTTTAAATACCCAATAAACTGATCAGTGGACTGTGTTAAAGCTCGTTTTAACGTTTTAATTAAGTGGGATTACGAAAACAATCTGCTTAATCTCCATACTGCCATAATTTGATGGGAAAACCTGCTACAAACTGAAAGTATTTAAAGACGTAATTATTCACAGTGATGGACTGAGGTGCAGCAGGAGCCTGAGACTCAATGTCTTTTGTTTCACTTTGTTTTTGGACGACGTGGTTGCAGTTTTTTTTACACACACTGTTGTGTTGTTCTGTGTTGTCGCAGCTTCAGCAGCAAAGAGACACTGAACCTCATTGATCTGTTTGAATGTGTTTAAACAACGATGCTGAGGCAACACAGAGTTGACCAACAAGTTGTGTGTCACTTGTGAACTTGATCTGTAGCATCTTATTTCTATATGAGTGATGTCTGATTGTTATTTGACTGTTAATTTATTAATCATGTCTTATGATCTTATTTAACCAATCGTTTCATTGATCTGTTCATTTCATGTCATGTTTACCAAAGCACTTGATCAATAGAACCAAATATTTTGTAGCATCTGATTGTTAAAGACAATAAATTTGTCATAAAAAAATATGAATTAGTTTGCATTCATTCATTCATCTTTCACCCACCTGACACCATCCTGTTCATCTGTCATTACATCACCACAAAGACAATCTGCACGTGCATCAAGCCTGAAAAAAGAGAACAATAAGACAAAGTCACAAATAAATAAAAACGTAAAACATTTATTTTTTCATTTCATCATCGTGTTTCAGGTTTTTTCTGTCTGTTGTTAAAGCAGATTAAATTTATCTGAATAGAAAAATTTACTCACTTTGCATCAGGAAGAAATAAACACAGTTTCTAGCTGCATCTCCTGTCATCTTGATTTCCTGAAGATATTCTAAAGAGAATCACACAACCTGCATTCAAGAAAGACACAGACACAGTAAATAAAGTCAGAAAACAACAATCAGTGTTGAGGGAAAGTGTCCAGAATATGTTATTTAACACTCATTTTTAATCCACAATCAAAGGAAATTTTGAAAAAGCCTAGTTTCCAGTGAACATCCTGGCTCTGCCCTGCAGTCGCTCCGATGTCAGACAGGAATCAAGTAAATTCTGCAACTAAGCAACTCTCACATTTTCACACAGTCCAGTCTATTTCTGTGACTCAGCACCTTGTATTGTGCTGTGTCAGGACTTTTTGTACAACTGATACATCAAACAATATTTCAGCTGCACAGTCCTTCAGTGTCAACACAATTGTGTTGGCTTTGTCACAGTGTGCATCTCTGCAGCATCATCTGTCCCACTTGTTTTGAAGTGTTGTGATGAATGTGACAGCTGTCTGGACTCACCCTGTCGTCTCTGTGCAGCGGGAACTGTTCGACATGGAGCCGTGGGAGAGACCTCGAGAGGAGTTCAGGCTCCACAAGAAGCTGGGAGAGGGACACTTCGGAGAGGTGTGGGAGGCTCTGTGGACCACAGAGAACAAGAGGGTAGCCATAAAGATGCTGAAACAAGGTACGAGTGCAGGGAGAAACTGTCAAGTCAATCAATGGTGTGAAATATGGATTATCTGAAGATTAAATGAGGAGTTTTCTTCTAAACAAAGTTATGTTTACATTCAGTGTTTCTCACCAGAAGACACTGTGTTAATTTGTACTTAAGGACCCTGTGACTTCCTTGTGGTGTTGCTGGCTGAGGTCAGAGCTGAAGAACCAGAAAGGGTTTTAAGTCTTGTGTGCAGAGCAACAACGTCCCTGCAGAAGAAACACAATGGGCTGCACTGACATGAGTGTGTTCCTCCAGCTGCTGCTGAGAAGATCAAATTTGAACCAGCAACTCCGGTTTAATGTTTATCAGATTATGACGCACTTAGCAGCAGTTAGTATTTCTATGAGTCAGGATTTTACAGCTTAGTAAAGTTACCATGGCAGCAATTATTTGTTTTTCTGCCCGACACTTGTAAGGTAAACAGGAGAATTAGCCCAATGCGACACATGATATAAAGTGTCCTAGCTGGAATGAGGACGTTTTTCATTCAGGCTCAGAGCCTAAAACTAAAAATAAAACAGATGGAGGGATGCACAGGATGGACAAAAACATGATGAGAGGAGCGGAGAGTAGTGATGACTCTGAAGTATTTCCGTATCAAATGGAGGGAGGGATGTGGTTATAAATTTTGAATGGACAGAGAAGGGGAGGTGGAGAGGATTAAAGGTTTGAAGAAAAGCTGCTTGAAAAAGTTTTGAGAGTTTTCTAACACTAGTAAAACTGCAGAGCAATGTTTTGGTTAAATCTTGGCTCATGCATGTGTGTGACATGAGGTCAGCGAGACTGAGCACATTGCTGCTGATAGTTTTATGCTAGCAAGTAAATATAAATGGTATAAAACACCGATATAAACATGCAGGTTTAAAAAAATTAACAAAATTGACTTTGAAAAATTACGTTTTATGATGAGGAACAGAACGTAAACAGAACCGGTGAGATCGCCTTTAATCTCACCAAGACAGTCCCTTTTTTATTGCAGTGAACAGATAGACAACCAAGGTCATCAGATAAAGGATATGTTCACCAAGGTTTCTGTTTCTCCTCCTCCTCCTCCAGAGGACACAAAGCAGGACGAGTTTGTGAAGGAAGTTCAGGCGCTTAAGAGCCTCCATCACCCGAAACTGATCCAGCTGTTGGCCATGTGCTCCAGAGGAGAGCCGGTCTACATCGTGACTGAACTCATGAGCAAAGGAAGCCTCAAGTCCTACCTTGCCTGTGAGTGACACACCACACACCACACACACCACACACCCACACACAAATAAACATGTTTGGGTCACACACATACCTGAGCCAGAGTCACAAAAATTAAAATGTCATCTACCGTCAGGTCCTTTTCAACTTCCTGTTTCTAAACATCACACAGATACTGTCTAAAAGATGACGCTGTAAGAGCTTTAGAACAGAGGATTAATTTAGCTTCTCTCAGGTTCTCGGCAGAATTTCATTCGAAACCTCAGACGTTTTTTGGAAAGGCCTCTGAAACAGTATTTAGGTCAAGTGACGTTAAATCTCTTCGCCTCAAATCCAAAGCAAATGGAATTATAATCTGCGTTCTGGCAGAGAAATATTGTTCTGATGTTTCACAAAAGGCTCTAATCACAAGGAGTCTTAGTGAGCAAGTGTGAGGGGTTTGACTCAGATATTTCTCATAGCAGCAGATGGTCTTTATTCCTCCTGCTGTGTGTGTGTGTGTGCGCATGTCGTTACTGTACATATCTGCCTTCTGCACACAATTAGCTTCACTAATACCTTCACTACTGTACTTCACTGAAAGCCTTCACATGTAGAGGGAAATATAAACCTTTTTATGGTCAATCATATTTCCTCCTCACCTCTGCAGAAAAAGGACCTGCAGTCACTATCAGCCTCCTGTGTGACAGTAACAACGGAAATAGCAGAACTGTTTCTATTGTTGTCGCACGCTTTCACTTGCAAATCATATCCTTAGCAACCACTACAGCGCTACAGCTGATTATTGCCAGTAGGAGAAGAACAATGTAATCACATTGCTTTTCTAATGTGACATCCATGTGTTTATCAGCACTGCAGTAAACATTCAGCTTTATGAGAGTCATTCACTCCTGAAACGTGACCTCTGTTAGAACCAGAGAGAAATTTGACGCTCATTCAAACTAATAAAACACTCTGGGAATGGTTGCACAAAACACCTTAAGTTTTCTACTTAAGTATGACAAGGTTTTATTTCTCCTTTGCTGAGGGAGTTACTTAAGAGTGTTGCACAGAATCTTTTAAAAGGTTTCCTTATTTAAAAGGAAAAAAAGTCTATTTCTAACTCCAACTCTAGATGGTCGGACAAACTGACTGCCGATCAAACCTGTAATATAAAATCCATCCCTCATCATTAAGGGTGTCTCCTGGTGGTCCTGGTCCTTGTGGAACACCCTTCTTGGGTTGCGTTCATTTTGTTCATTTATCGTCATAAACTCAGCCACGTTGCAATTAGGATGGTCAGAGGTACCTTTACTTTTTTTCCTTTAGTAAAACCGTTGCACAAAACACAAAAACTGATTTGATTTCTTAAGTATAAGACTAAGATAAGGAAAAAAAATTAAACCCCTCAGTGAACATTTTACGGAAACCTTAAGGATGAAACTTGAGGGTGTTTTGTGTTTGTACTGTAGCACTGAACATGCATTTAGTTATTTAAAAGGGATACACTCCCTGTGTTTTCCAGTTTCATGTAATGTAAGAAAAAACAAAATAATGCAAAAGTACAAAGAAAGTGATACATAATTCACTTGATTTTTGTTTACCTGCTCACTGTGCTGGTTATCAAATCCTTCATATTTTCTGAGCACTGAACCAAAAAAATATTCCAGAGCAATAAAAACTCTTTGACTTGGATCAAATACTTTGTCAGACTCTCAATCTTATTTATTGATTCTTTGATGACATATTACCTGGTAAAACTTGGGCTGTTTGGTTTATTAAAACTTCAAATCTCACTAACACACACCTGCTCATTTATAAAATATGACCTCACATAACCGATGCTGTGTGTTCTCAGCTGCTGAAGGCCAGGTGCTGACATCAGCTCACCTGATCTACATGGGCAGTCAGATTGCGGAGGGCATGGCCTACCTGGAGGACAGGAACATCGTCCACAGAGACCTGGCTGCTAGGAACATCCTGGTGGGAGACGATCTGGTCTGCAAGGTGGCCGACTTTGGACTGGCTCGTATTATTAAGGTAAAGAGGGAGGGGTGAGTGCCTGTGTGTGAGAGAGAGAGAGAGAGAGAGAGAGGGAGAGGTTATATTTGTTGTTTCATCTGTCAAGAACCATTTTCTTATTTTAGAATAACGCTAGTTGTTTATTTGTCTTCTTTTTAAATATGTATAGTGTGCTTTGTTGTTCCAATGTAAACTCATGTATAGTTAATATACCACTCTTCCCTCCCTCTGTCAGTTCTGTGTAATGTGTAAAAATAACAGCTGCAGCGCTCATCTCTATAATCTGATTGAGTGTAATAAAACAGAATAAATATTTTATTCATTCAGAGCTTCTAAGACTTCAGATTGATAGATAGATACTTTATTTATCCCCTAGGGGAAATTCATGAGTACTACAATAGTTCGGAAAGAGACAGCTTAAATGTTCTGTGTTCCATTTAAACATGAATACATCATTAACTCAGTACTTGTGAGACAACAGTATTTACTGTAAATAAATCAAACTGTCCCTGCTGAATTTTATCTGGTAAAGACAGTTTTTATTTTGCACGAAATGCACTAAGTTATGTAGTTTTCCTCTGGCTGTTTTTCAGAGAAATGTGTAACTTTTTTTTTTTTTTTAAGTATAGTGTGATCATCTGGATGCTAGAGTTTTGGACATTAAGACTTAACATGTTCGCATGCATCTAGCTGATGGTGTTAAAAGTCTGACATTTTCCTCTTTTCCTGTGTTTTATTTCAAGTGTTGATCCATAACAAGATTTATTTGTGGTTTTAAAAAACAAAAACCATCTCAGTGTAGTTTTACATCTCCTCTCTCAGGCTTCTCTCTGAAGCTCTAGTAAAAACAGGTCAGTGAGCCAATCAGAGGAGAGGAGGCTCTGAGCCTCTCTTCTGATTGGCTGACTGCTATATTTTCATTCAATCACTCAGAAAACAGATTTCAGGTAAAACACTCAGAGAAACTAAATCCTGCAAGGTTGGATGGTGGGTCCAGGTGGGCGGGGCTTGGGGCACGGCTGAGGGTGGTAACTGCTTTGTTGTCACATCACAAAGGATGTATACAGGTTGTGAGCATTTCTCTGTGGACTGAGCGATTTGATACTTCCACTTATTAAAATAGAATCTAGACCTGCTTGATAATCAAACAACACATGGACATCTACCTTTACACAATAAAGGATCTTTAAATCTGTTCAGAGCTGTTGCACACATTAAAAAAACATTTAATTACACACTTGCTGCTCATTTACAGACACAGAAGGCAGCTATTTTCAGGAAAAAAAATAATAATAATGATAAATCCACTGGTCACTTCCTGCTCAGCAGCAAACAGCAGACGGACACAGTTAGAGAGAAGCTGGTGAACATAGTGGAGCATAAGCAGCTAAAAATCCAGATATTTCCCTAAGGAGCTGGTGGATATCAAAAACACAGCTGAAAGAATAAAGGTATTGGTCTCCTAATGAAACACTGCTGTCTTTCTGCTGAATGTGTAAATACCACTGTTTGCTAACACATTAGCCATATCGACGACAACATCACAAGGGAGACTACATCTTTCCTGTAGTTTCAGTGACCTAATTTGAAGGATGTGGAAAGTTATGGGCTTCAGCTTAAAGCAAATCTAGGGTGTAAATAAGAAGACAAGCTTTCTGATGGGGGTTCATGGGAAATGTAGTCTTAAATTGAAGAAACACAAAAGGCTATAAAGTCCTCAGTTAAAGGTCTAGTGTGCTTATATATCTTTTTAACCCTTTACATTCTCGTTCCTCAGGACAGTGTTTATACAGCTAGTCGAAACACAAAGATCCCAGTGCGGTGGACAGCACCTGAGGCGGCGATCTACCAGAGGTTCTCTGTGAAATCGGATGTTTGGTCGTTTGGTGTGCTGCTGTATGAGATGATGTCACGTGGCAAAATGCCTTATGAAGGTACAGAGTTAACTGTTATATCTTATATATATATAAACATATATATAAACTACTGCTATACTATAACAATATCTATACAACTATATAAACTGATGTTTTTTGTAGAAAATTGACTCAAGTGTGTTAATCTGTTTATTAACGACTACTCTACACAACTCTCGCAGCAGCATGATGGATGTTTGTGTACTGCTGCAGTATTATTCCGTTAGTGAAATGATGTAAATGGAAAATGCACTTACGTATATCCAAATGGGCAGTCTTATGATAATTTCTTTTTAAATGTTGGGACATGTAAATGCTTGCTTCTTATCTCTTCATCCTCTCTTTTATCTTATTTTATCTTTTTATTTTGCTTAATATGGATATACTGTGAATTGAAAAAATATATACTTGAGCCTGTGCCAGAGTGTATTGTGGAATTTGTTTGGTAGTGACCAAGATGAAATTCAAGACTTGCACAACACAGAAGAAGGAGATTTTAAAGGGGGAAGCTGGTGATATTCTACTTTTTCTCCCACGAGAGGTCCATCAATGAATGTCTCTGACTAACAAATATTGTGTGTTTATCCAAAGCATGATATATCTTCATCATCTGAGCCATTGAGCTCCATTTTTGTTCAAAAACTATTAAAGCACAGCAGTGAGCCACACTGTTGCGCTGGGTGACATCTTAGTATGAACACAGACGCCTTAGTTTATTTTGATTCAATCCCTGCTGCCAGAAATACTCACTAGAGTACCAAATGTGGATTAATCCACCACTGAGAATAGTCCCCAACAAATACATGTTTGCTAAAAAAAAAAAAAAAAAAACTACAGACCAGCTGTTTTAGGAAATTGCTTTTTTTAATGAAGATAAAAACTATATATATATTTATGACCCATTTTTATCTTTTCATGGGATTTCTTGACAATAGGAAAAGTATTGAGTAATGCCAGCCTTATCATTTAAGTACTTTTTAAATCCATGACTGATCATAACATGGACTTTCTGGACTATGTGTTGCAAGAGTGATGTTTACTTTACCTGTCAAAGGTGAGCTCTTGCAGCAGGTCTTGATCTTATCATAGTTGTGGTTGCTGGTTCTCTGCACAGTGGAATACTCTGAACACCATTTATTTTCTGCCTGTAAAAGAAAAGGTAAAAAAATGACTACACTCCTCCAATGCTGATGCTTTCTTTTTTTTTTTTTTTTAAATCTTCTTTAGGAAAAAGCAACAAGGAGGTGTTGGATCTGCTGTCATCAGGGTTTCGGCTGCCCTGTCCAACCCGCTGTCCTCAGAACATTTACCGTATCATGATGGACTGCTGGGCGGCTGAGCCCTCCAAGAGACCGTCCTTCCACGCCCTGCACAGCCAGTTGGATTCAATCTATGCCAGGATATATTTCAAGACCATAGAGGTATAGAAAGAAGGAGACACTTAGAGGTTATGAATGGTGCAAGAGCAGATCCTCTGCAACTGGTCTTTGACAGACGGATGGGACTACAAAAATGAAGGAGAACGGAAAAGGGAAAGAGAAATATCCAGGAATATTCTCCTCCCTTGTGCAATACACTTCCACAAGAAGGTACATGTACTTTAAAAACACCAAGGTGTGAAAGGACAGAGGGACAAAGAGCATCTGAAATGGACATACACAAGATCGAGAGGTGATGGAGAAGATGATCGCCAAATCAAATAAGAAAGAACTGAGCAGGAAAATGAGGAGTACTCAGTTGTTTTTAGGCTAAAAGACGAGAATGACTGAAAACAGCCTGAGAAAGGTGTGTAAATACACTCCTTAACACTAAAACCCTCAGCACATTCACAGCACCAACTGTTTTTAATTTTATACCCCTCTGTGTTTTATAAATAATATTTTGTTACTTATGTATGTGCCATGTCTGTGTATGCACACTTTGTAATGTTCTGAAATCGCAGGTCAGGGCTTATCTAATCACCTGTCTTGATTTTGCAAAGCCAGAGCTAAAATTGAGGTCATGTGCAATAATGAAATGTTTTCAGCCATGCTAGGGGCCTGGTGCTAGGGATGCTGATGTCAGTCGGTCTGTAGGTTAAACATATAAAGATCTTGTGATAGATTGGATGGATAGCCATGATGTTTGGTACAGAGCTTCATGATCCCCAAAGGGTGAATCTAACAACTTTTGGGATCCTGTTACTTTTGCATCTAGCACCAACATCAGAGTTTCCTCTTGCCCATTTTAGTTTTTGAGGTAAAGTATCTTATTATGACCTTCAGCTTTAACTGGACTGAGGTCAAAGGAAAGGTACAACTTCACAGCCAGTATGGACAGGAGGAATGAATGCAGCCACCAATAACTTCCTTTAAAAGAATATTTTCAGTTATATGTTTTTTCAAGCTTTTGCTGAAAGTTAGATGAGAAGTTTGATACTAGGGCTGCACAATTAATCAAAATATAATCAATATCGCAATATGGACGAATGCAATAACCAAATCGCAGGAGCTTGAATTTCTTTAATTAAGGTAAAATGTGTCAAGTTGTTGTGCACTGTTAGCACCATAAGCGTTGTGGCGCTACATAGACTCCCCAGCTTACAAAACGTGTTCCTCAGACGTTTGTTTGGTACAAGAACCAACAAAAAACACATCATTTAAAAAAAAAATTCTGTGAAAATGAAATGTAAAAACAGCCATTCCAACTGAAATCCTAATCACAATATCTGCAAAGATAATTGCAATATGATTTTTTTTTTATGCATATCGTGCAGCCCTACTTGATACCACCCTTATGTCTCTACGTTAACTAGGGAACCAGAGCCAGGATCCTATTAGCCTAGCAAAGAGGAAGGAGCTAGCCTGGTTCTGTCACCTGTAGAGCCGATTAATTGTTTTATCGAATTTGCCTAACATATAATCAAACAGAAATATAAATACAACAATTTCACAGGTAATTAAGTACTTTGACTATTTCTTGGTGACCGGCAGCTGTGCACTTCTGACTGGCGTCTCTCTTTATTTCATGTACAGACATGAGAGTGATATCAATAACTCCTGGTAAGCGAGTGGACAAGAATGTTTCCCGAAATGAAAACAAACTGTTGCTTTAATGCCAACAAGCACGCTAACTAGCACACATGCTAACATTAGCAGTGTAGCAATGTACAACACGGAAAAAGTAAAAATACACAGCCCGTCTTGCATGTCAACACTGATCAAATACAGTAACTAATGTGGAGAATCTTAACCCTAACCCCAACCCCTGTTCTGATTTATGTGAAAAATTACTGTAGCACCCCCCTCAGGACAAACTTTTGTCCCACTACTTTTTTCTGTATTTTTCATCCATCCACCAGTTCTGTCTCCTGGCTTCATGGGGCCCCTAGCGTGGCTATTCACTGTTCGTCCTGTTATTAACCACAAGCATTAAGTATTTTGCTCAGCCCACCTTCTGTTACAGGGATTTGAGAAGGTTTTGGCAACATGTTACATATCCAATATATCTGGATACCAGTGTCTGTAGAATAGTATGGAAATTGTTTTTATCCTCCTGTGATACATTTAACTGTGGTTGACCCAGTGCTTGAGAAGCCAGTGGGCCATGGTGCCATGTGTACAGGCCTTAAGTTATTAAAGCTCTTCTGCAGGCCCACAGTAAAGGCCAGTTACAACTAGAGTGCTAATGTTTACACTACAGACTCTGTACACACACTAAACTACAAAATATGGACAGTAAAAACTACAAAAATGAACACGAAGGCAAAAAAAAAAAAACAAAGAAAAAGAAGACCTGCACAGTGAATCAGCCATATCCAGAGGACTCTGAGGGGGTGGGGAGTGGGATTTCTGCACCACAAAATTGTACAACAATGTTGCAATGCCATGCAATGCAATTTAAGAACAATGCAACTTTGGTCTTTTATGCATGAAATTTAAAGAAGACAAAGCCAAGTTCAGGAAACTTGAGCCATAATCACAAAATCACAAGACTGAGTTTTGTGTTTTGGCTGTGTGCCATCAGGTACCAAACACCAGTTGTGCAAAGAATAAAGTATTTTAAGTATTGTTTTGAAATGTGTCTGTGATGTTTTTTTTTTTTGTTTGTTTTTTTTAAATCATAACAGCTATTGTCTTTGTTATGTGCTTACAAAGAGGCAGGAAGGAGGGCAAAGAACATCTTGACAGTACCAGATCATTTAGGTGTGTAGGTGGAAAAGCCCTTAAAGCTGCAAATGACAAGGAATAATTTTCAAGTGCACTTTTAAAAGAAAAGTTTTTAATTCTAATTTGCATGGAGCAGCACTGCTACCAGACACTGAGTGAGAGGAGCTGCCAGCTGATCAGAAAGAAAAAGAAAAGACTCTTGGTAATCCTTTCGTCTGTTTTTTTAAACAGCCAATATCAGTGGTTTTGCAGGCTTGTTATCTACAAGCCTGTATTTTGTAGCATAAATACCACACTTAAGAATTTGTTCTTATTGATAAGGGAACATCAGTCCTCAGGGAAGACAACATTTAATTATTTCATTGATTAATTTCATTAATCTCAGAAACTGTGACTTCTCGATTCAATGGCTCTCCAGTCTCTACTTCAAAAGAACACAACAGGACAACGACTTAGTAGTTTACTTAATAGATTTCTGTATTTACACTATCTACAAGGTAAATGCAATGTATAATGAACATAAAGATGAAAATAATAATGAAATGAACTGTGTACTGAGTTGGCAATGTTGGGAGAAAAATGTTATGGCTGTGCACTATGACTATACAGCTAGGTCTACGAATGAGATTTAATTATTAAATATGGCTATATTACGACATCACCCAGTCATGAGCACAAAGTTAAGACCAGGGTACTGTGAGTTGCGTTGTAGCTGGAGACCTTTGGATGGAACCCTAACGACGCGGAATCGAGGTACGTTTTCCTGAATGCCATGTCCTGTTATCATGGTGAAGGATTCATCCGGTGCATTACAATATCTTATTCCTTCCGATGCTATGACATTTCTATGCCTTACATAACATTTTTATTCTTTACTGTACAATGAATTTTTTGTGCCTTGCAATACTATGGCATTTTTACACCTTATATACTAAGACCTTTGTTCACACGTTGTGCCTTACTATACTATGACGTTTTTTGACATTTTTAGGACTTACCACACTATGGTGTTTTTTGGCTTACTATGATATTTTTTCGTATTTTTTTAACTATACTATGACGTTTTGAGATTTTTGGGCTTTAATATAATATGATGTTTCTTAACATTTTTAGGCCTTACTACACTATGACATTAGTTCTTGTTGTTATGCCATAATACACTATGATGTTTCTTGATACTTTCATGCCTTACGATACTATGACGTTTTTTGACATTTTTAGGCCTTATTAAATTATGATGTTTTTTGAAATTTTTAGGCCTTACTATACTATGAAATCTTGATACCATACATTACTAAGACATTTTTTCATATTTTTATACTTTACTATACTATGACATTTTTTAATTTTTATGCCATACTATACTATGACGTTTTTTGACATTTTTAGGCCTTATTAAATTATGATGTTTTTTGAAATTTTTAGGCCTTACTATACTATGAAATCTTGATACCATACATTACTAAGACATTTTTTCATATTTTTATACTTTACTATACTATGACATTTTTTAATTTTTATGCCATACTATACTATGACGTTTTTTGACATTTTTAGGCCTTATTAAATTATGATGTTTTTTGAAATTTTTAGGCCTTACTATACTATGAAATCTTGATACCATACATTACTAAGACATTTTTTCATATTTTTATACTTTACTATACTATGACATTTTTTCATTTTTATGCCATACTATACTATGAGGTTTTTTGACATTTTTAGGCCTTACTAAACTAAGATGTTTTTTGACATTTAAGCCTCACTATACTATGACATCTTGATACTATACGTTACTAAGACATTTTTTCATATTTTTATACTTTACTATAATATGACATTTTTTCATTTTTATGCCATACTATACTATGACGTTTTTTGAATTTTTAGGCCTTACTAAACTAAAATGTTTTTTGACATTTTTAGGCCTTACTATACTATGACATCTTGATACTATACGTTACTAAGACATTTTTTCATATTTTTATACTATACTATGACATTTTTTCATTTTTATGCCATACTATACTATGACGTTTTTTGACATGTTCAGGCCATACTAAACTAAGATGTTTTTTGACATTTTTACACCGTACTATACTATGACATCTTGATACTATACGTTACTAAGACATTTTTTCATATTTTTATACTATACTATGACATTTTTTCATTTTTATGCCATACTATACTATGACGTTTTTTGACATGTTCAGGCCATACTAAACTAAGATGTTTTTTGACATTTTTACACCGTACTATACTATGACATCTTGATACTATACGTTACTAAGACATTTTTTCATATTTTTATACTATACTATGACATTTTTTCATTTTTATGCCATACTATACTATGACGTTTTTTGACATGTTCAGGCCATACTAAACTAAGATGTTTTTTGACATTTTTACACCGTACTATACTATGACATCTTGATACTATACGTTACTAAGACATTTTTTCATATTTTTATACTATACTATGACATTTTTTCATTTTTATGCCATACTATACTATGACGTTTTTTGACATTTTCAGGCCATACTAAACTAAGATGATTTTTGACATTTTTAAGCCTCACTATACTATGACATCTTGATACTATACGTTACTAAGACATTTTTTCATATTTTTATACTTTACTATACTATGACATTTTTTCATTTTTATGCCATACTATACTATGACGTTTTTTGACATTTTCAGGCCTTACTAAACTAAGATGTTTTTTGACATTTTTAAGCCTCACTATACTATGACATCTTGATACTATACGTTACTAAGACATTTTTTCATATTCTTATACTTTACTATACTATGACATTTTTTCATTTTTATGCCATACTATACTATGACGTTTTTTGACATTTTTAGGCCTTAGTAGATTATGATATTTTTGACATTTGTAGGCCCTAATATACTATGACATCTTGATACCATGCATTATTAAGACATTTTTTCATATTTTTATACTTTACTATACTATGACATTTTTTCATTTTTATGCCATACTATACTATGACGTTTTTTGACATTTTTAGGCCTTACTAAACTAAGATGTTTTTTGACATTTTTAGGCCCTAATATGCTATGACATCTTGATACCATACATTACTAAGACATTTTTTCATATTTTTATACTTTACTATACTATGACATTTTTTCATTTTTATGCCATACTATACTATGACGTTTTTTGACATTTTTAGGCCTTACTAAACTAAGATGTTTTTTGACATTTTTAGGCCCTAATATGCTATGACATCTTGATACCATACATTACTAAGACATTTTTTCATATTTTTATACTTTACTATACTATGACATTTTTTCATTTTTATGCCATACTATACTATGACGTTTTTTGACATTTTTAGGCCTTACTAAACTAAGATGTTTTTTGACATTTTTAGGCCCTAATATGCTATGACATCTTGATACCATACATTACTAAGACATTTTTTCATATTTTTATACTTTACTATACTATGACATTTTTTCATTTTTATGCCATACTATACTATGACGTTTTTTGACATTTTTAGGCCTTACTAAACTAAGATGTTTTTTGACATTTTTAGGCCCTAATATGCTATGACATCTTGATACCATACATTACTAAGACATTTTTTCATATTTTTATACTTTACTATACTATGACATTTTTTCATTTTTATGCCATACTATACTATGACGTTTTTTGACATTTTTAGGCCTTACTAAACTAAGATGTTTTTTGACATTTTTAGGCCCTAATATGCTATGACATCTTGATACCATACATTACTAAGACATTTTTTCATATTTTTATACTTTACTATACTATGACATTTTTTCATTTTTATGCCATACTATACTATGACGTTTTTTGACATTTTTAGGCCTTACTAAACTAAGATGTTTTTTGACATTTTTAGGCCCTAATATGCTATGACATCTTGATACCATACATTACTAAGACATTTTTTCATATTTTTATACTTTACTATACTATGACATTTTTTCATTTTTATGCCATACTATACTATGACGTTTTTTGACATTTTTAGGCCTTACTAAACTAAGATGTTTTTTGACATTTTTAGGCCCTAATATGCTATGACATCTTGATACCATACATTACTAAGACATTTTTTCATATTTTTATACTTTACTATACTATGACATTTTTTCATTTTTATGCCATACTATACTATGACGTTTTTTGACATTTTTAGGCCTTACTAAACTAAGATGTTTTTTGACATTTTTAGGCCCTAATATGCTATGACATCTTGATACCATACATTACTAAGACATTTTTTCATATTTTTATACTTTACTATACTATGACATTTTTTCATTTTTATGCCATACTATACTATGACGTTTTTTGACATTTTTAGGCCTTACTAAACTAAGATGTTTTTTGACATTTTTAGGCCCTAATATGCTATGACATCTTGATACCATACATTACTAAGACATTTTTTCATATTTTTATACTTTACTATACTATGACATTTTTTCATTTTTATGCCATACTATACTATGACGTTTTTTGACATTTTTAGGCCTTACTAAACTAAGATGTTTTTTGACATTTTTAGGCCCTAATATGCTATGACATCTTAATACCATACATTACTAAGACATTTTTTCATATTTTTATACTTTACTATACTATGACATTTTTTCATTTTTATGCCATACTATACTATGACGTTTTTTGACATTTTTAGGCCTTACTAAACTAAGATGTTTTTTGACATTTTTAGGCCCTAATATGCTATGACATCTTGATACCATACATTACTAAGACATTTTTTCATATTTTTATACTTTACTATACTATGACATTTTTTCATTTTTATGCCATACTATACTATGACGTTTTTTGACATTTTTAGGCCTTACTAAACTAAGATGTTTTTTGACATTTTTAGGCCCTAATATGCTATGACATCTTGATACCATACATTACTAAGACATTTTTTCATATTTTTATACTTTACTATACTATGACATTTTTTCATTTTTATGCCATACTATACTATGACGTTTTTTGACATTTTTAGGCCTTACTAAACTAAGATGTTTTTTGACATTTTTAGGCCCTAATATGCTATGACATCTTGATACCATACATTACTAAGACATTTTTTCATATTTTTATACTTTACTATACTATGACATTTTTTCATTTTTATGCCATACTATACTATGACGTTTTTTGACATTTTTAGGCCTTACTAAACTAAGATGTTTTTTGACATTTTTAGGCCCTAATATGCTATGACATCTTGATACCATACATTACTAAGACATTTTTTCATATTTTTATACTTTACTATACTATGACATTTTTTCATTTTTATGCCATACTATACTATGACGTTTTTTGACATTTTTAGGCCTTACTAAACTAAGATGTTTTTTGACATTTTTAGGCCCTAATATGCTATGACATCTTGATACCATACATTACTAAGACATTTTTTCATATTTTTATACTTTACTATACTATGACATTTTTTCATTTTTATGCCATACTATACTATGACGTTTTTTGACATTTTTAGGCCTTACTAAACTAAGATGTTTTTTGACATTTTTAGGCCCTAATATGCTATGACATCTTGATACCATACATTACTAAGACATTTTTTCATATTTTTATACTTTACTATACTATGACATTTTTTCATTTTTATGCCATACTATACTATGACGTTTTTTGACATTTTTAGGCCTTACTAAACTAAGATGTTTTTTGACATTTTTAGGCCCTAATATGCTATGACATCTTGATACCATACATTACTAAGACATTTTTTCATATTTTTATACTTTACTATACTATGACATTTTTTCATTTTTATGCCATACTATACTATGACGTTTTTTGACATTTTTAGGCCTTACTAAACTAAGATGTTTTTTGACATTTTTAGGCCCTAATATGCTATGACATCTTGATACCATACATTACTAAGACATTTTTTCATATTTTTATACTTTACTATACTATGACATTTTTTCATTTTTATGCCATACTATACTATGACGTTTTTTGACATTTTTAGGCCTTACTAAACTAAGATGTTTTTTGACATTTTTAGGCCCTAATATGCTATGACATCTTGATACCATACATTACTAAGACATTTTTTCATATTTTTATACTTTACTATACTATGACATTTTTTCATTTTTATGCCATACTATACTATGACGTTTTTTGACATTTTTAGGCCTTACTAAACTAAGATGTTTTTTGACATTTTTAGGCCCTAATATGCTATGACATCTTGATACCATACATTACTAAGACATTTTTTCATATTTTTATACTTTACTATACTATGACATTTTTTCATTTTTATGCCATACTATACTATGACGTTTTTTGACATTTTTAGGCCTTACTAAACTAAGATGTTTTTTGACATTTTTAGGCCCTAATATGCTATGACATCTTGATACCATACATTACTAAGACATTTTTTCATATTTTTATACTTTACTATACTATGACATTTTTTCATTTTTATGCCATACTATACTATGACGTTTTTTGACATTTTTAGGCCTTACTAAACTAAGATGTTTTTTGACATTTTTAGGCCCTAATATGCTATGACATCTTGATACCATACATTACTAAGACATTTTTTCATATTTTTATACTTTACTATACTATGACATTTTTTCATTTTTATGCCATACTATACTATGACGTTTTTTGACATTTTTAGGCCTTACTAAACTAAGATGTTTTTTGACATTTTTAGGCCCTAATATGCTATGACATCTTGATACCATACATTACTAAGACATTTTTTCATATTTTTATACTTTACTATACTATGACATTTTTTCATTTTTATGCCATACTATACTATGACGTTTTTTGACATTTTTAGGCCTTACTAAACTAAGATGTTTTTTGACATTTTTAGGCCCTAATATGCTATGACATCTTGATACCATACATTACTAAGACATTTTTTCATATTTTTATACTTTACTATACTATGACATTTTTTCATTTTTATGCCATACTATACTATGACGTTTTTTGACATTTTTAGGCCTTACTAAACTAAGATGTTTTTTGACATTTTTAGGCCCTAATATGCTATGACATCTTGATACCATACATTACTAAGACATTTTTTCATATTTTTATACTTTACTATACTATGACATTTTTTCATTTTTATGCCATACTATACTATGACGTTTTTTGACATTTTTAGGCCTTACTAAACTAAGATGTTTTTTGACATTTTTAGGCCCTAATATGCTATGACATCTTGATACCATACATTACTAAGACATTTTTTCATATTTTTATACTTTACTATACTATGACATTTTTTCATTTTTATGCCATACTATACTATGACGTTTTTTGACATTTTTAGGCCTTACTAAACTAAGATGTTTTTTGACATTTTTAGGCCCTAATATGCTATGACATCTTGATACCATACATTACTAAGACATTTTTTCATATTTTTATACTTTACTATACTATGACATTTTTTCATTTTTATGCCATACTATACTATGACGTTTTTTGACATTTTTAGGCCTTACTAAACTAAGATGTTTTTTGACATTTTTAGGCCCTAATATGCTATGACATCTTGATACCATACATTACTAAGACATTTTTTCATATTTTTATACTTTACTATACTATGACATTTTTTCATTTTTATGCCATACTATACTATGACGTTTTTTGACATTTTTAGGCCTTACTAAACTAAGATGTTTTTTGACATTTTTAGGCCCTAATATGCTATGACATCTTGATACCATACATTACTAAGACATTTTTTCATATTTTTATACTTTACTATACTATGACATTTTTTCATTTTTATGCCATACTATACTATGACGTTTTTTGACATTTTTAGGCCTTACTAAACTAAGATGTTTTTTGACATTTTTAGGCCCTAATATGCTATGACATCTTGATACCATACATTACTAAGACATTTTTTCATATTTTTATACTTTACTATACTATGACATTTTTTCATTTTTATGCCATACTATACTATGACGTTTTTTGACATTTTTAGGCCTTACTAAACTAAGATGTTTTTTGACATTTTTAGGCCCTAATATGCTATGACATCTTGATACCATACATTACTAAGACATTTTTTCATATTTTTATACTTTACTATACTATGACATTTTTTCATTTTTATGCCATACTATACTATGACGTTTTTTGACATTTTTAGGCCTTACTAAACTAAGATGTTTTTTGACATTTTTAGGCCCTAATATGCTATGACATCTTGATACCATACATTACTAAGACATTTTTTCATATTTTTATACTTTACTATACTATGACATTTTTTCATTTTTATGCCATACTATACTATGACGTTTTTTGACATTTTTAGGCCTTACTAAACTAAGATGTTTTTTGACATTTTTAGGCCCTAATATGCTATGACATCTTGATACCATACATTACTAAGACATTTTTTCATATTTTTATACTTTACTATACTATGACATTTTTTCATTTTTATGCCATACTATACTATGAGGTTTTTTGACATTTTCAGGCCTTACTAAACTAAGATGTTTTTTGACATTTTTAAGCCCTAATATGCTATGACATCTTGATACCATACATTACTAAGACATTTTTTCATATTTTTATACTTTACTATACTATGACATTTTTTCATTTTTATGCCATACTATACTATGACGTTTTTTGACATTTTCAGGCCTTACTAAACTAAGATGTTTTTTGACATTTTTAAGCCTCACTATACTATGACATCTTGATACTATACGTTACTAAGACATTTTTTCATATTTTTATACTATGACATTTTTTTCATTTTTATGCCATACTATACTATGACGTTTTTTGACATTTTTAGGCCTTATTAAACTAAGATGTTTTTTGACATTTTTAAGCCTCACTATACTATGACATCTTAATACTATACGTTACTAAGACATTTTTTCATATTCTTATACTTTACTATACTATGACATTTTTTCATTTTTATGCCATACTATACTATGACGTTTTTTGACATTTTTAGGCCTTACTAAACTAAGATGTTTTTTGACATTTTTAAGCCTTACTATACTATGACATCTTAATACTATACGTTACTAAGACATTTTTTCATATTCTTATACTTTACTATACTATGACATTTTTTCATTTTTATGCCATACTATACTATGACGTTTTTTGACATTTTCAGGCCTTACTAAACTAAGATGTTTTTTGACATTTTTAAGCCTCAATATGCTATGACATCTTGATACCATACATTACTAAGACATTTTTTCATATTTTTATACTTTACTATACTATGACATTTTTTCATTTTTATGCCATACTATACTATGACGTTTTTTGACATTTTCAGGCCTTACTAAACTAAGATGTTTTTTGACATTTTTAGGCCCTAATATGCTATGACATCTTGATACCATACATTACTAAGACATTTTTTCATATTTTTATACTTTACTATACTATGACATTTTTTCATTTTTATGCCATACTATACTATGATGTTTTTTGACATTTTTAGGCCTTACTAAACTAAGATGTTTTTTGACATTTTTAGGCCCTAATATGCTATGACATCTTGATACCATACATTACTAAGACATTTTTTCATATTTTTATACTTTACTATACTATGACATTTTTTCATTTTTATGCCATACTATACTATGACGTTTTTTGACATTTTTAGGCCTTACTAAACTAAGATGTTTTTTGACATTTTTAAGCCTCACTATACTATGACATCTTGATACTATACGTTACTAAGACATTTTTTCATATTTTTATACTTTACTATACTATGACATTTTTTCATTTTTATGCCATACTATACTATGACGTTTTTTGACATTTTTAGGCCTTACTAAACTAAGATGTTTTTTGACATTTTTAAGCCTCACTATACTATGACATCTTGATACTATACGTTACTAAGACATTTTTTCATATTTTTATACTATACTATACTATGACATTTTTTCATTTTTATGCCATACTATACTATGACGTTTTTTGACATTTTTAGGCCTTACTAAACTAAGATGTTTTTTGACATTTTTAAGCCTCACTATACTATGACATCTTGATACTATACGTTACTAAGACATTTTTTCATATTTTTATACTTTACTATACTATGACATTTTTTCATTTTTATGCCATACTATACTATGACGTTTTTTGACATTTTTAGGCCTTACTAAACTAAGATGTTTTTTGACATTTTTAGGCCCTAATATGCTATGACATCTTGATACCATACATTACTAAGACATTTTTTCATATTTTTATACTTTACTATACTATGACATTTTTTCATTTTTATGCCATACTATACTATGACGTTTTTTGACATTTTTAGGCCTTACTAAACTAAGATGTTTTTTGACATTTTTAGGCCCTAATATGCTATGACATCTTGATACCATACATTACTAAGACATTTTTTCATATTTTTATACTTTACTATACTATGACATTTTTTCATTTTTATGCCATACTATACTATGACGTTTTTTGACATTTTTAGGCCTTACTAAACTAAGATGTTTTTTGACATTTTTAGGCCCTAATATGCTATGACATCTTGATACCATACATTACTAAGACATTTTTTCATATTTTTATACTTTACTATACTATGACATTTTTTCATTTTTATGCCATACTATACTATGACGTTTTTTGACATTTTTAGGCCTTACTAAACTAAGATGTTTTTTGACATTTTTAAGCCTCACTATACTATGACATCTTGATACTATACGTTACTAAGACATTTTTTCATATTTTTATACTTTACTATACTATGACATTTTTTCATTTTTATGCCATACTATACTATGACGTTTTTTGACATTTTTAGGCCTTACTAAACTAAGATGTTTTTTGACATTTTTAAGCCTCACTATACTATGACATCTTGATACTATACGTTACTAAGACATTTTTTCATATTTTTATACTTTACTATACTATGACATTTTTTCATTTTTATGCCATACTATACTATGACGTTTTTTGACATTTTTAGGCCTTACTAAACTAAGATGTTTTTTGACATTTTTAGGCCCTAATATGCTATGACATCTTGATACCATACATTACTAAGACATTTTTTCGTATTTTCATACTTTACTATACTATGACATTTTTTCATTTTTATGCCATACTATACTATGACGTTTTTTGACATTTTTAGGCCTTACTAAACTAAGATGTTTTTTGACATTTTTAGGCCCTAGTATGCTATGACATCTTGATACCATACATTACTAAGACATTTTTTCATATTTTTATACTATGACATTTTTTTCATTTTTATGCCATACTATACTATGACGTTTTTTGACATTTTTAGGCCTTAGTAGATGATGATATTTTTTGACATTTGTAGGCCCTAATATACTATGACATCTTGATACCATGCATTATTAAGACATTTTTTCATATTTTTATACTATACTATGACATTTTTTCATTTTTATGCCACACTATACCACGACGTTTTTTGACATTTTTAGGCCTTATTAAATTATTATATTTTTTGACATTTGTAGGCCCTAATATACTATGACATCTTGATATCATACATTATTAAGACATTTTTTCATATTATTATACTTTACTATACTATGAAATTTTTTCATTTTTATGCCATACTATACTATGACATTTCTTGACACTTTTAAGCCTTAATTAACTAAGATGTTTTTTGACATTTTTAAGCCTTACTACACTACGACATCTTGATAATATACGTTACTAAGACATTTTTTCATATTTTTATACTTTACTATACTATGACATTTTTTCATTTTTATGCCATACTATACTATGACGTTTTTTGACACTTTTAGGCCTTAATAAACTAACATGTTTTTTGACATATTTAGGCCCTAATATACTATGACATTTTGATAATATACGTTACTAAGACATTTTTTCATATTTTTATACTTTACTATACTATGACATTTTTTCATTTTTATGCCATACTATACTATGACGTTTTTTGACATTTTTAGGCCTTATCAAATTATGATGTTTTTTGAAATTTTTAGGCCCTACTATGCTATGACATCTTGATAGCATACACTACTAAGACATTTTTTCATATTTTTATACTTTACTATACTATGACATTTTTTCATTTTTATGCCATACTATACTATGACGTTTTTTGACATTTTTAGGCCTTATTAAATTATATTTTTTTACAAATTTCAAGCCTTACTATACTATGACATCTTGATACCATACATTGCTAAGACATTTTTTCATATTTTTATACTTTACTATACTAGGACATTTTTTCATTTTTATGCCATACTATACTATGACGTTTTTTCACATTTTTAGGCCTCATTAAATTATGATGTTTTTTGACATTTTTAGGCCTTACTATACTATGACATCTTGATACCATACATTACTAAGACATTTTTTCATATTTTTATACTTTACTATACTATGACATTTTTTCATTTTTATGCCATACTAAACTATGACGTTTTTTGACATTTTTAGGCCTTACTAAACTAGGATGTTTTTTGACATTTTTAAGTCTACTATACTATGACATCTTCATACTATACATTACTAAGACATTTTTTCATATTTTTTATACTATACTATGACATTTTTTCATTTTTATGCCACACTATACTATGATGTTTTTTGACATTTTTAGTCCTTATTAAATTATGATATTTTTTGACATTTGTAGGCCCTAATATACTATCACATCTTGATATCATACATTATTAAGACATTTTCACATATTTTTATACTTTACTATACTATGACATTTTTTCATTGTTATGCCATACTAAACTATGACGTTTTTTGACACTTTTAGGCCTTGTCTTTGAATGTTCTCATTCGTCCAGGTCATAGTTATCTCTCAAATTAAATCCAAGGCAACTGGACTTGTATTTGTCTGTGGAAGACGTTTCGCCTCTTATCCAAGCGGCTTCATCAGTTCATCATGTATTGGTCTCTAGTCCGCACTAGTCTAACGCCTTATTAAACTTAGATGTTTTTTGACATTTTTAGACCTTACTATACTATGACATCTTGATACCATACATTACTAAGACATTTTTTCATATTTTTATACTTTACTATACTATGACATTTTTTTATTTTTATGCCATACTACACTATGACTTTTTTTCTTATTTTTATGCCTTACTAAATTATGATATTTTTTGACATTGTTAGGCCTTACTATACTATGACATCTTAATATCATACATTACTTTGACATTTTTTCATTTTTTTGCCATACTATACTATGATATTTTATGATATTTTAATGCCTCACTATAGTTTGACCTATGTTGACACGTTATGCCATATCATACTATGATATTTTATGAAGCTTTTATGCCTTACTATACTGTGACTTTTGTTGACACTTCATGCCATATTATACTATGACATTTTTGACACTTTTTGGCATTGCACAGCAATTTCCCTCCTTATATGGACACTTCCCACCTATTAAGGACTTGTTCTATGTATGATTTAATAAATAATTCCTCTGGCCACTAACATATCTATCTATATACTTCTAACAGTAGATTATAAAAGAACCATTAAAGTCTAGTTATATTTTTACTTAAAAACACATCAGTACATCAGTCTTGGAAATCTGCTGCTACCTCATATGAGATAGTTATGATGTAAAACCTCTATAGTGGCTGGTGATTTAAAACATTAGAAACATCTCTCAATATAATGCAGTTCAGTTCGAGATTAGATTTTACAGGTGTATCTACTAAATTGGTCAGGGAGTGCATTTTTACCCATCTAGCAACTACATCCATTTACATATCTGTCCAACATATGACAACACAACACTACATATCCTACAGTATGTGCGTTATCCACCTGCCATTACCTAGTGTAAGATTTATGAGGCTTCTGTCAGATAGGCGGGGTTCACACGCATTTTATTATTGCCTGTCATGAGGAAGTTGTTGTCAGTCGTCTGAGCGCAGCAGAGACAGGATTAACCCTGCAGCAGGCTGCAGTTTCTCTCTGAGGCATTCCGAGGATTCCTGGAGCTCCAACCTCTCTACCTGTCCGACAGGTGCAGTCGACTGACTTGGTAACGCGCACAGAGGCAGACGGGTAAAGGAGGCTATTCATGGTTATCTATGGGTGAGTGTCTGCGGAGAGCTTGTCCATGTCTGGAAGCACTGTGGCAGAGGATCTTCAGTGACAAAAAGCCTTCTCCAGGAGGAGGAGTGAGTGGTGATAGTGGAGGAGGAGGAGGAGGAGGAGGAGGAAGAGACAGCAGCAGTGACGGCGGCGGTGAGGTGAGACCTCCGAGCCCGGCGCCGCCGTCGTCAAAGGAGAGACAACCCGAGCACAGCTCCATCTACACGGCGGTGTGGCCGTTTGAGGCCCGGCACGAGGATGAGCTGTCGTTCCAGGAGGGGGATCTGTTCAGCGTCATCAGCCGCAACGGGGACTGGTGGACCGCACGGAAAATCGACAAGAACGGGCGAGTCCTGGACACCGGGATAGTGCCCAACAACTACCTGGCCAGGGCCGAGTCACTGAGAATGCAACCGTGAGTGTTACAGAAACAAACTAGGGGAGACCGGGGATTGTTGTTACATTTTTGACATTTCTGAATGAATCTTGGAGCTCTTTTAAGCCAGTACATTCCAAAAACGTGTCTGCTATTAAATGATGTAGGTGTTATATCTGCAACAAACAGAAATGCATGGTCTAGTCCCAAACACAAGAAGTGAAATGTTACAATTCACCCCATAGTCCAGGACAGTTGTAACATATCCTAGGGTGAAATGTAACATGATATAAGGATTCTAACAAAAACTTTACATTGAGAGCTTTTTATTCAATACTTAAATGGCTTTTTAACATAATTGGTGTGCGCGTGCGTGCATGCGTGCTTGCTTGCATGTGCCTGCCAAGTATGTTATGTTAGTCACTATCAGTCATGGTAGTGATAAGACATTTGATAATAATAGACTAATAAAACTGAACAAAAGGTGCAGGTGTTCACAAGCTTCAACAACTGAACATTTGTGTATTGAGTGTGTGTATCTGTCTGTCAGTCAGTCAGTGTCTATGTGTTGCTGCTAACTAACCAAGACTTGTAGCAATGGACTACTGCTTAACTTACAGCTAAAACATTAGCACTGACAACTAGCATGAAAAATATCTAACATGACAAGTTTGAAAGAGTTTAACTACAAAGCAGGCTGCTATTACAAAAGTGAATCAAGTAAAAAATAAAAAATAAACTTTTTTCCTCAAAATTTGTTGTTATTTCCTTCTAAATTTGTCTGTGTCTGCCACAGGGTGCTACTTTCTCACATGTGGAGTAAGGACTACACTGAACATGTACAGAGTGAATCGGGTGATTTGTAACTTGTTCCTAATACGAGAAATTGGAAGTGTTAAAACTGACCCATGTTAAAACCATTGCCTGTCTCCCCAACTCTTTAACTGTAAACATATCTCATGCTTGTCTCCAGCCATTATCAACTTTACAACTTCAGCAGACCTGTGGGTCAACTCTGCTCCTTCTTACTGCTCCAATTCACTGCGCACTGACTTGTTCTGCACATAAACACAGTTTAACAGTTGAAAGTACAGCCCCTAATCTATCTCCAATCTATAATTCACTGCAGTGATTTTATAATAGATTGCAGCAGTTTAATGCAATCCATTTTGATGAAACCTCTGTTCTGCCTCCACTTCCATTAATCAGTATCTTGTTTACAGCTGAGGAATGTTTCAGCCTCATTTTTGACCACACTTAAGGTTAACAAGGAAATGTGTTATCATAACTGCTCTGGATAAAAAACAATGCATTGACTTCCCCATAACCTGCTGCTATGCTAAGTTCCCTCTGTCACTACAGCAAATGAGCATGAAGTTACAACTTCATACAATGAGATATCTCCTTTGATTTTTCTTATTATTCTGCATCAGGGCCTACAGTTTACCCCCCAGCCCTCAGCTGTAAATAACAGTGAGAAATGTCACCAACACCCTTCATAATGTCAGTCCCATATCTGTGTGTGTGTGTGTCTCTTAGCAGTGATGCAAACTGGGACACAAACATGATGACAGTCACTCACCACTTCTTGTTTTGTTTCTCTCTCTCTTACTCGCTCTCTATCTGTTTATTGCTTCAGCAGATTGAGAAGTGTGTAAACATGGTTACATGTCAGCAGGTGCTGCAATTAATTAGAGAGTTGCTCTTTTTTATTACTAAATTACCTTATCTTGTTTGTCATCCAGTTAAAAACCTATGCTTGATACAATACTAAGAAGATTAGTTACCATTATTATTTGAAAAAATTATTTTAATGGTTTGTTTTGGCGTATTTAAGAGTCAGGTTGGTTATTCTGCTTCCACCTCTGGTAATGTGTAAAACTGCAGCTAACAATTATTTTCATTATTGATTACGTTATCTAGTTATTATGTCACAGTTTTCTGAAGCCCAAATGACAGGTTCTTTGTTTTGTCCAAGGAGCTTTTCAAAAACTAAACCCATTGAGATCTTATTATTACCTGAGACAATAAAAGCAGTAAAATCCTCACAATTAAGAAGCCCTGGAATTGTGGGTAATGTTTGATATCTTTGCTTGAACATTGACTTCAATTATCAATCTTTCATCAGAGTAGTTGCTGATTATATTTCTGTTAAGTGACATTAATTCAGCTCTAGTAATGTGGATCACAATAAATGTCCAACCAATGAAAATTTGAGTCAGATTATGTGTTTGTGACAGGTTGCTGTACAACAAGTTAATAAAGTCAAGTGCCAATGTCTTACAATGTCTTAGATCAAACTAACAGTCTGGCTTCAGACAGATGTCTAAATTCATCTGTTGCACAAAGCTGTCGAGTTCTTGATCTGTCTAGTTCTTAGTTGCAGTTCATTTTTTTTCAAAACTAAAAAACCAAACAAACTTCTCAGTTCTGGAGGAATCCAACAGTTATAAGGACATTTTACCACAAAACTTTAGCAATAAGTCTTAAAGTACTAAATAAAATTCCTGTAGCATGAAGCCTCAGTGCAGACCTGTACCAGAGCTCATATACTGTTGATTCTTAATGAAGCAGGACTCAGTAGTCCTTTTTCCCCTATTATTATCATGGAAATATCGCTCTTAGTTCACAGAACACCAAAATTAACACAAAGACTTGTCTAAAATATCTAGTGAAACCAGCCACAGGATTTCCACAAACAACATAGACTAATTGTAAATATTAATTCAGTCAGACTTGCTGTAAGTCTACACTAGAGCCAAGTCTGTCACCAAAAAGGCACAGATATAAAACATTATTACAAAAGCATCATTGACAAAGTTCACTTATAAATACTAAAGATTAACTGGAGTTACTGTTCTGCAGCTGACATCAGCGTCGTCTTGTGACTCTAAGATACATTTTATGTGATTGAGAGACAAGAGGACAGTGCGGTGCATTCACTGCTGTTCCAACACAGCATTTAATAGCTGAGGTGATGATAACCTGAGGCAGAAAGCTTCTGAAGCCATGAAACCACATCCTAATAAGAATAACTTTGATTTATCTCTGTCTATATTGATCCAGATGGTTCTTTGGGACAATGAATCGCTTTGAGGCCCAAAGCCACCTGCTAGGACCAGGAAATGAAGAGGGAGCTTTCCTCATCCGACGCAGTGAGAAAGACAATGTTGGATATGTTCTTTCAGGTAAGACAAGAAGGGGAGGGGAGGGGTGAAGAAGAAAACCCCAAAAGAGCACAGGAAGCATATCATGTCAGTGTCAAAGAGTTTCACAAACAGAACAAACAAAGAGATCCAGGAAAGGGAGTTTGGTTGTTGGATGATCATCCAGCCAACAAGGAACGCTAACAAGAGATTTCCACACATACATTCTCAATATAGAAATAAAAATTCAATTCTAACACATTTGTAATGGTTCAGATGTCTCAAATAAGGCAGATAATGAGACTCCATAATGACCCTGTTCATGAGCCAAAAGTGAAACTCTTGCTGCACACTACACTCATTAAATTAAATTAATAGACATTTGGGAAATACTGTACATGCCTGTTGGCTTTCTTGCTAGATGAGAAGATTGATGCCACTCTCACATCTCTTTGTTCAACATGAAGCTACAGCCAGTTAGCATAGCTTAGCACAAAGACTGGAAACAGGGCAGACACCTAGCCAGGCTCTGCCCAATGACAAAATCCACCTACCAGCACCTCTAAAGCTCACTCATTAAAACGTTATATTTCATTTGTTTAATCCTACAAAAAACATGTAAAAATGGCAGTCCCCTGTTTTTCAGTGTTAATGTGTAACAGTGTTGGTCAACTGCTCACAGCCAAGAAATTGTCTGGAACTTACAGTAACTACCCATAAAACCATAAAATTGATGTTTCTGCCCTTCCATTTTATATGATATCAGAACACAGTAGAGTAGAGAGTAGTAGAAAAAGGAATGACGTTACCAGACATGGGTAGTTGTATGAATGTGTTAATTCAGTTTAACATTCTCTGACTGAACTGATGCGCTTCCAAAGAGCAGCAGCACAAGCGTAACCACAGAAAATGTCAGTGTTTGTGTTTGCCATCATTTCATGCAGTTTACTAATCCGTACCTTTCAACATAACCTAGTGGCTTCCAGAGTGGAGGGGCCAACGTATTATACTCCTATAATACAGTATTATACAATAATTCATCTGGCAAGAGGCAGGGTACACCATGACAGGTTGCCAGTCTATCACAGGATTAACTTCAGTTTGTGCTAATTACATATTATATAATAAGATTTTATCCCTATATGCATATCCCTATATGGATTTAAAGATTTGCATGAAGGCTAATTCTGATTTATTACAACTTTTCATAACTGTGTATCTGTCATTTGTATTTGTATTGTATAACAGTGCACTCACCAAGTCCATTGCTGTATAAACCATTAGTTTATCCAGAGTATATAAACCACTTGGTGGTAAAACCTAAAGTGAGAGCACCCAAAATGTTGGTAATAATCCCACATTGCACATGAAAACTGTCTGCACTGCTCACCTTTGTTTTCTCTTCAACAAAAAGGTGCTTTAGTCTGTTTATAACTTGTCTGACCACTAACACAAAATCATCGTTTACAGTTTCTTCTCCACTGGAAATATCGTCAGGGGCAAAAATGAAACCTTAATCTAAAATAAACATTTGAGAAACATTTACAGACAAACCAGTTTTGGGCTTTCCAACAGACATATTTAACTACAGCATTAAAAAACTGATAACAAAAAAAATTGGAATTACATTAAGTTCCTCTTGGACTGTGTGAAGTCAGTATTTCTCAGTTTCTCACTTCTCTTATATACTGGGAATGTTTTTTCCACATTTTAGACAATGATTTAATAATTAAAAAAACAAATGTTAATAGAGAAAAATGTAAGAGGATCTTTGGGTTTTATTTCTTAACCACATCTGCTTGTTCCTGTCTTTGTGTGTGTGTGTATGTGTGTGTGCGTGTGTGTGTGTGTGCGTATATATCTCTGCAGTGAGGTCAAGCGGTCGGGTGAAGCATTTTAAAATCCACCAAACAGATGAGGGTAATTTTCACGCGGACCACAATCACCACTTCAGCTCCCTGATCGACCTGGTGGAGCACTACAGCACCAACAGTCTGAACAACACAGGCCTACTGGGAAGCCCCTGCAAGAGGGTAGGGCGAGCTGTGGTTATGTCTTTTTTGCTTCATATGTTTGTTCCTCTTATTTCAGGAACAGTAAGTGTGGACATTAAGCTATGACGCCTAAGAAAAAAAATACACTCAAATACATTTGTTACCGATGCATCCTGTTATTCCATGTGTTTTTTACTTGCATGAGCCTGAACACAAAATTAGTTTTAGGAAATCATGCAATACAGATGCAGATGTAGGCAGGGAACTATAATGCAGCACTCGGTTCCAGATGCCTGTGACAGTACACTCAAATGTAAGTTTATTAGGGACACCTAGCTAAAACTAATGCAGTCTAACACAAGAGTCCTGCAATAAATCCTCCTTCATCAAGGTTTCAATGTTCAGTTGTTTAAACTTTGTTAAAGAGGTGTTGGGTCATTTTGAAGGATGTGGTCTGTGGTGCTGTTGAACTGCATTGTGTTTACGTTGACAGGCGTTCCTCTTATTTTGTCTAAGCCATTCAAATAAATGAGGGTAGGCCGAACAACAGACACACCTCTTTGTATAATGCAGCACAAACCGCAGCATCCAAAATGAGCGTACGGATGAATCTATTCAAAGAGTGTGACAGGTACATACAATACCCATTTAAATTGGGATGTATTACTGTATTTGTGTCCTGAAAGAGTGTGTGTGTGTGTGTGTGTGTGTGTGTGTGTGTGTGTGTGTGTGTGTGTGTGTGTGTGTGTGCGCGTGCGTGCGTGTTCCCTCCTTCAGAAAAAGCCCAACACCCCAGATTTGAATCATTTTACGGTGGATGAGTGGGAGCTCCCGAAAGAAGAGTTCACCCTGGAGGAGGAGCTGGGCAGTGGCTACTTTGCTGATGTCTACCGGGGGCACTGGAAAAACCACATCAATGTCGCCATCAAGATCATCAAAAGTGGTATTTCATCATCTCTGCTGATCTAATGACGGCTGACTTTAATAAATAGGTTTCTGATTATGATTATTATGAGGACTTGTTTGGTGCTAAGCTCCACAAATCACAAAAGCGAGATCAAGAGGGAAACATCTTTTTCTCCAACTACATTTTCATCTTTTTTTTCATTAGAGTGATCTAGTCAGATCACTGGGTTGTAATAAAGTGGTGTTTTTTGTTTAGGAATAGGTAAGGAAAAAATATCTGGTTTAAGATCTGACCACTGTGGACTCTGGTGAAGCTGCAGGTTTGACAGAAGTGAGACTGGGGGCTTTAAAAACTCATTACAATAATGCAGTTTTTTCCCACCCAGTAAAGAGACAGTTGCTGTGTCTCAATTCAGATACTTAAGTCACACTCACATGTAGTACACTGTGTACACAGTACACTCACTGGTGTAGTACGTGAATTTCGACAGGGAAGTGTTGTCCCAAATTAAACACTGCCATTGTGCACTCACTGGAAATGACGCAACAGGTGACTGCGATTGTCACCCGCCTGCTTTGCTCACTTTGCACCACTTATAGTGCACTGCATGTTGCGGTGTGTGTACTTGTGAATGTGAACACACGTAGGCACTCATAGCAATAGGAAGTGTGAGTATGGAAGTACGCAAATAGAGACACAGCAACACAGACTGAAGTGAGTCTGTGATCCACAGGTGTGCACAGCCTTGTTAATCCAGTTTTGACCCAGGTTTGTCTCAACAAAACTTTGCATGTGCTATATTAGAGGTAGTGGTGAAACAGTTAGTTCATTATTTTAGTTAGTAGACATGAAATAAAATTGGAGCCAATAATTTTGACTATTCATTATTTAAGTCACTTTATCAAGCAAAAACACCCTCCGCTTCCAGCTTTTCAAATGCAACACTTTTCATTTGATGTGAACAAAAACTGAAGTTCCTGATCTGTGTCTGCAGGATGTTATGCATTCCACTTGTGACACATGATTGGCTGATTGGATAATTACATGTATAAGCAGGTGTACAGGTGTTCTTCAAACAACAACATGAAACCAGGATGTACATTTTCAGGTTACTGTGACAGAGAAAACTGCTGAGGATTCTTTAATATAAACTATCCACTGAGTTGGAGATGACGTGAATATGTTGTGTCGCTAACTCATCAGCTGACTCATTGTGTGTTAATGTCTACTCGCAGCTGTCCAGCTGTTTCTTCTGCTTCCAGTATTTGTGCAAAACTAAGCTAAAGCCATCCTGGACCAATGATATTTCCTAAAAGCCCTCTTATGTAATTGGTTAAAGGTCTGACTCAGGTGTTTGAATCACAGCTGTTTATGCCCGTATAAATTGGAAAAATACAAATATGCATTGTCAATAACACGTTAGACCACATTTGAGTGAAACTGTAGGTGGTTTAACCAGTAAAGACTGAATGTGAGTGCGAGTTACCATGGTAATCCCCAATGATACACCGTCATACATAACTAGCAATACAGTCATCATTACAGTGGAATTTAAGGGACATATTTGGACTACTCATCAAAATTGACTGTTGTGCAACAATCAGTTAAATATTTTTGTTCTTTTTAAGTAGAAATTAATTTTTTGGTGTAAAGCATGTGTCAATGTTAACCTCACTATTATTTAAATAGTCACAATATGTTGGTCTCATTCACAACAACCGTAACAAACACTTGCAGGAAGTACAGTGACCATCACAGAAGCATGAAGCAAAGCAGCGAAAACTGTAGTCTGTACACAAGTGTATCACAGAGCTCAACACTAAGTGTACTGTTCACTGTAGTAAAACCCAGGATCCACTTGTCATTTTGATTTCAAAAGCATGCTGACGACATAAACAAGCTGGAGCAATTTGAGGTTGCTGTGACCAAACATGTTGTAACAGTAGCTCAGATGGGATATTGCTTTTATAAATGCACCAATACTGTGTGTGTCACAGACCTGCCATTTACATGCGTCTTCAGTGATCTGATCACAAGTGGTCAGTTCACACCTGGCTTTAAAGTGGGTCTTCACATGCATCTCGAGTGACCACTTGTGATCGGATCTCACTTCCTCACTTTATAAGCAAATAAACATCCATGTCATTGTGCTTGTGTGTATCAGTGAGAGAGAGAGAGAGCGAGCGAGCGAGAGAGAGAGAGCAGAGCAAAGTCGGGTTGAACAGCTGCTCACAGCTCTTAAAATGAAATAAGGTTTTATTCATTTGAAATAGTAAAATATTTTCAGTTCATTATCAAGCTGTGTTGGGACTAATTAAACTGTGGCAGAGGACGTCAGTACAGTAGGTGGCCCTTCAATGTGGCACATTTGTGTTCACACTGCTAAAGACGTCTTTCTTTTCCACACTGCAGTATTACAGACACTATCATGCCCTGTGCACCGTCTCTCTGTTCAGTCCCAGTTTCCGCTTACACTTGTAGACTGACCCTCAATCTTTGTTTCCATTTGTTTGACTATCATAAAGTTATCATCAAATATGATGACGTATGAAAACTGTTTTAACTAACAAACATCATTTACTGTAACAGCCCAAAAGATATTCAATCTACAATGGAATAAAACAAAGAAAGCTGGAATCAGAGAATGAGAGACAATTTTAGTTTCATTGTAGTTTATTTTAGTTTAGGCAAATAAACACGATTAATCAGTTACTGAAATTAGCAATCAACTAATTGATTAACCTACTAATAAGTCAATCACAGTGACTGCAGCTAATTTCTAGACCTCCTTCTGTCCAGTCTCCTGTAATTGACATATCAATATTGACGCTCTGACTTCTTAGTGATTGAGTTTGTTAACCATATAAAACCACGTAAAAAAAGACACTAGTAAAATTTAACCATAATGGATAAAAACTGTAGACTAATACCATATAGCTTTGTCCTGCTAAAAGCCAACTACACTAGCTTTGTTGCCATTTAGACTGTCCAAACAAAGAGGGTACAGTATCTGATTTTTATAGGTAGAGGGCCTCCAAAAAAAGCATCTATACTTATTTTTGTGGTTACTTGCTGTCATGCCTTTGTAAGGCAGTATAGCTCAGCATCTTTTTCTCTTTCATTCATGTAAACCAGACTGACAAAGACAACACCACCAGATCAGTATCACAACATCAGTGATGTTTTTAAGCAATTTTGTTTCTGTAGACAAATGTGAGTCTATGCACAATTCTGTGTGGGCTTGTTAGAATTACCTATACATTCATTCAATAAATATTCAGTCTAATAAATGCGGAATACTTTTAGAATCACACTGAATTTATGCCACATCCATTGTTATTTAATGTTCCGCTCAATGGGGGTCACAATACCTGATTTATTATCCGAATGATCAATGAGCATTTAGATGATCCGATGGATTTTCTGTGGCAAGTGAGATTTTTTTTGGTCAGTTGTGGTGCAGTTTGAGCAGTTCCACAGTCCAATTTCCTACATGGCTGCTGGCAATAGATCCGTTATAAACTGTAGTGAGTTTGTTTTAATATTAATGGAAGATTCCATTCATAGAAGATTTGGACAAAGTAATGCTGCCTTTCTCTCTTTTCCCCAAAGACAAATCCCTCACAATAATCTCACAACCGCATGCAAAGAGATTACCGTTGTGTGTCTCAGTGTACTGGCACTGCACAAAGTCACACTGCTTACTTGCAAAATACGCTGTATGATTACTACAGTTAGCATGATTTATTCGAAGACAAGACATGGTACCAAAACTGCACTTGTAATATCATTGTGATGCTTGAACATTTCTCTTCACCTAATGTTTGCAAAGCACGGAAAATCACATCTTTGACAGTTTCATTTTAAGTTCTGACTCACAGTATATTTAGTAAGCATCACAGTGCGTGTTCCTTTATAATGATGAGTATGTCATATTTGTCAAATGGTCAAGATTTCAAAGTGGTTTCCGTGGTTTTGTTTGTCTGGTTCCCCCTCCCCTGTTCTTATTTTGTCTCTGTTCCTCTTTATCTTTATTTCTTCATTCCTTTCAATTCTCTTTCTGACTCTTTCTCTAGATTCAGAGTTGAACCACCGTGAGTTTCAGAGGGAAGTCCAGATCCTAAAGAATCTCCGGCATCGTCACCTGATCTCCCTGTTTGCTGTGTGCACGGCCTCAGCACCATACTACATCATCACCGAGCTGATGGAGAAAGGCAGCCTGCTCCACTTCCTCAGAAGTAAACCTCAGTGTTATTCTAATGGTGTCTTTAGTAAGAACTAGTTGATGTCCTAGGGTTAGGGTGAGATTCGGTTATGGTAAGTTATTATTTGCCAAGCATGGTGTGATCTAAAACTTCAGTCAGTCTCTCAGTTTTGATGTTGTTTCTTTCACTTCTGCACTCAACTGCACCCAATTGCCATTTTATTAGGAAAAACATGCAGTCCTGCAATAAATCCTTAAGTTTCTTGTTGTGTCTGATTCTCTGTTGTTTTCTCTGTGTTTGTTTTCTCTGTCTCAGGTCCAGAGGGGCAGCTTCAAGACATTGCGTCACTCATTGACATGGGTGCCCAGGTGGCTGATGGGATGTCATACCTGGAGGAGCAAAACAGCATCCACAGAGACTTGGCGGCTCGAAACGTCCTGGTGGGAGGAGACTACATCTGTAAGGTGGCTGACTTTGGACTGGCCAGAGTGATCAAGGTACGTGTGGAGGGAGGAAGTGTTTCTGTGTCCTTCTTTTATGTGAAATAAAAAAATGAAGTTTTTAAAGACAAAAGGTTTTCCATCCAGGAGCCATTTTACATCACAGAAGATAAAAAGATTCCGTACAAGTGGAGCGCTCCCGAAGCCATCAGCCATGGAAAGTTCTCCAACAAGTCAGATGTCTGGTCTTTTGGGATCTTGCTCTTTGAGATAATCACCTATGGAGGTGTTCCTTACCCAGGTTGGTGGAATGACATGACATGTTTTTTTTGTTTTTTTTGTTTGTTTTTTAGTTCAAAAATATCTTTTAAAAGCACTTTCAGTTAATGATTAATGGTGATTATGAAATGAGATGAAGTCCTTGTGGAAAACATTTCTTGAATGTCTGGAGAGGTCAAAGTTTGCAAGAATGTCACCAGTTCAGTGCCATCGGGATAAAATATTTTACTTAGATTAATTAGATTAACTTTATTAATCCCACAACTGGGAAATTCACTCACCAAAGCAGAAAACAAACATCTATGGAATAAACATCTATGGAAATATACATCAAAAATACACCAAATATACACCAATATACACCCAATATACACCAATAAATACAATATACACAATACACACGATATGTACATGAAAAAGTGCAAGTTTGCACATGGTCAGGAAGAGCAGGAGTTGTAGAGTCTGACAGCTGCTGGAATGAAGGACCTGCGGAACCTCTCCTTCTTACAGCGAGGATGTAAAAGTCTGCTGCTGAAGAAGCTACTCAGAGACCCTACAGTGTCATGCAGGGGTGAGAGTTGTTGTTCATGATGGATGTCAGCTTAGCTAACGTCCTCCTCTCACTTACTTCCTCAATGGAGTCTAGGGGGCAGCCCAGGACAGAGCTCGCTTTCCGAGCTTCTTATCTGCTGTTCTCAGCATTCCTTGAACCATAGGGTAACTCATACCCCTATCAGACTGACTCTCGTAGTCCAACTGTGAACCAACCAAAAGATAGGTTCACATTTTTTAAATCTGTCTTAAAACAATACTTGCATAACCATATTTAAATTGACATGAGTTTTGTTTACAGTAGTCATCCTTCCTGTTCACACTGGCCATTAAAAATGAGTTATTTGCAAACTTTAGTTCTGATGGTGGCAAGCTTGAAAAATTCACGCAGCAACTACTGTCCTGTGTGCTGCTGTTACATTTCTGCTAAACCACAAAAAGTATACTGTACTGTGTTTAAATATATTTGCTAACCCTAGTCACTTACTTTCAGTTCCCTACAGCCTATACCCTAACACCTTTTGTAAAAATAGTGCAAGTTTCTTTATCTCATCACATTTATTGTTAGTCTTATGCTCTGTTCAAGCACCTTGGACATCTTGTATCTACTGTAAGGTTAGTCGTCTTTTTAGGGCTACATGGTTAATCCTTTCAAGATCACAATCTTGATTCATACCACGTTTGCATTAGCTGGAAGATATACCGCATCAAACCAAACACAGCACTGTAGTTGCTGTGTGAATTTTTCAAGCTCGCCACCATCAGAACTAAAGTTTGCAGGAGACTATGCTGAGAAAGGCCCCAGGTGTATCTACAGGTGTTTTAGTGGGAACAAATGTTAAACCTCACCTCAGCACTTCTGCACTTCTGTCCCAACTACATCCTCTTTCTTTACCTCCTTGACGCCATCCTTTGCTCTTTCCCTCAGCCTACAGCAACCAAGAAGTGTTCCATCAGGTTAGCAAAGGATACCGGATGCCAGCTCCAGCCAAATGCCCCGATTTTTTCTATCAAATCATGTTGAAATGTTGGAGTGCCCAACCAGATGACAGGCCACCGTTCAAGTCCCTCAGGGTCCAACTGGACAGCAGCTCCTACGAGCTGGAGTGACCTGCTCCTGATTCCTGCAGTACATGCTCAGCGCCACAGGGGGGCAGCAGAGACTGATACTGAGCAGGGATTGTGAGGACTCTTATTTAGAAACCAGAGAGTAAAACAATGTACAGGCTTTTCTGCAGAATGTGTGTGTTTGCACTATGCACATCTGCAAAGCCTGATGTATTTTGTTCAATCCACTACTTATGATTATTTTCTTTTTCACTTCATCATGATAATTCTTTGATAGTAGACTGAATATCTTTGGGGTTTTGTCTGTCAAGACAAAAAAAAAAAAGAAAGAAAAAATGTAAATTAAACATGTCAGCTTTGGCTTTGTGATGGACATTTTTCACCATTTTCTGACCAAATAATCAGTTATTCGAGACAACAATCAGCAGATTTATCGATAACGGGGAAAAAAAAGTTACATGCAAAAATGAAAATTTTCTAACTGAACCTATTACTGTTTGATATATGCAATGTCAGAAAATTTTTAACAATGCCCATCAAAAGCCCAATGTCTTTAAATGTTTTGTTTTTCCTCGAACAACAGAACAAAACCCATATATACAGTGTAAACATTATCTATAAAACAATATGAAAACAGAGAAAAGCAGCAAATCGTCACATTTGACAGGCTGGAACCAGAGAGTATTTTAAGTTTTTGATGAAATATTAAAATGTTCTGAGAGTTGTTATAATTTCCTACAGAATAATTTGTGTGGTCTCTTTGTTAAGATTTCTTTACAAAACCTTACAAACTCAAGCGCTTGAACATCAACAAGAGGGAAATTACAGACTTTTAAATGTGAAAGTAAGACGAAGGTTTGACAACATATTGTCAGGGTTTAATCCAAGCAAACGCACATGGATCATTTCCACAAAGCAGGCATGGTTCACACAGCGAGCAGCGAAAAGTCATGCAGGGTGTAGCAACCATTGGTATCAACTAAAAGGTCGAGGGTTAATGTGAATATTGAGGTTTGCTTATTTTGCATCTAGTTTGGAAACGTCACTTGACAAAACAATCTCACCTCAAGGTACATGTACGTGTCAGGGTCTGCAATATTTGTCTTTGTCCTCTAAGGGGCAGCACAGTCACAGTATTCGAGGAGCTTTTTTCCTCACTAAGGTATTGAAGGTCGGTTTTACTGCACTAATTCATCACAGTTCACTTTTATCTCTCAATACCAAGCCAGTCTTCTGACTGTTAGGGCCTGGAAATACTTAATCAACCAGAATCAAAAACATTCTGATTGAGCTGTCCCTTGGTAACTCGCATCAGTACCACAGATCAGCGTGATCCCTCATAGAATCCGTCATAATTCAAAGAAAGACTGATTTTTCTTACTGTCTGGAAAGACCTCAAGAAATATGATTTGGGGGGTCCCAACTGCCAGGTTAAGAGCCACTGACATGTGTCGACTGTGACAAAGAGGAACATTTTGGTAAGCATGGAGGACAACAGTTGAAGGGAGGGATTGAGGGTAAAATTTAAAAACAAGTATGCTCATCCAATCAGCATCAGAGTACTGATCTCTTTTTTTTAAGTTACTAGAGCTGAAAGACTTCAATAAAATAGTGACATTGCCCATGGAAATATTTCAACATAGCATAAACTGATTTCAATTCCAGGCCACATTTCATAAATGCTGTCCATCTATGATGCTGATGAAACGTCTATTAAGACCTTTGTGTTAGATTTGTAACTGATTTACTGCAGGCACTTGTGAAACAGCTTGTACTATACTGTCCCATTTAAACATCAAGTTTAGCTTATCAAAGAACCTGCCTCACCCAAACAGTAAACAAGTGTGATAGTACTGAATGTAAACTTCCAATCACATTCAACCTGGTGGAAACAGGAGGTGACTTGCTGTACATATGTACAGTCGTTTGTATAGGCCTGTTTTTGTATTCTGAGTCTGTTTTTATGCCATTTTCATTTGAAATTATGTTGCAAGTCTATCACTCATTTAATTACTTATTCATTTTTAATTAATCAATCAATCAATAATGATAATAATAATTATTATTAATGTTTGTTCCCTAACTCTTTTAAGGACACTTTTAATATGCAGGTACGTGTGTGTGTGTGTGTGTGTGTGTGGCTGTGTGTGTGTGTGTGTGAGTGTGTATATACGTTAAGGAAAGTGGTTCCCAGCCATAAATCCACTCTTATCAGAGAGTGTGTGTGTGTGTGTGTGTGTGTGTGTGTGTGTGTGGTGTCGGTGGCTGTGTGTGGTGTGTGTGTGTGTTGAAGTGTGAATTATACGTTAAGGGAAAGTGGGTTCCAGCCATATCCACCTCTTATCAGAGAGGTGTGTGTGTTGTGTGTGGTGTGTGTGTGTGTGTGTGTTGTGTGTGTGTGTGTGATGTGTAGTGTATATAAGATAGTGGTATCCACTAAAATCCACTTATAGAGGTGTGGTGTGTTGTTGTGTGTGTGTGTGTGTGTGTTGTGTGTGTGTGTGGCTTTGGTGCTGTGTGGCGCGTCGTGTGGCGTGTGCAGTGGCGTGTTCTTTGGCTGATGTGCTGCTGGGTTTAACTGGGTCAAGTAGCGTCCTATCATTTGACCCATATGTTCAAATTCGATGGTCTTCATCAGGTCCATGTCCCACATGGCAGTAGTTGTTTGATTTTTGGAAGAATCTGTAGTTTATTCTTTATGAGAACAATTTGAGTAGCGGTGTACAAAATATTATTATGATGATCAATTTAACCTGTTGATTTATTCTTTTTTATTAATCTTTAAAAAATAGAGGAAAATGGTGAAGGGTTTTAACGATGGTTGTTTTGTCCAACCATAAGTTATCAAACCTAAGAGATTCAGTTTACAACAGTTTAAACCAGAGGAAAGCAACAAATCCAAACATGGTAAAGCTGGAAACTGATCACTGCTTAATAAACGACTCTATGATCTAAAGGTTTTCTCTCAATAAAATATAAGTTGATTAATTTGTGATCATTCAGCATTAAAATTAGGGAAAAGCTGTTAATGAACCTGCAGCTTAACTTTTCACATCAGGTGGAATATACATTGCACAAGTCTCCTGCCCTTTTTAACTAAATCTCTCTCTCTCACACACCCCATTTGTCCTTCCACAATGAGCGCTCTGGTGTCATCTCCATTGATGAATACTAGCATTTTCAAGGAAGTAACACGCAAATAGCAACAAAACAGCCCATGTGGGTGTCTCACACACACACACACACACACACACACAACAACACACAACACACACACACACACACACACTACACACAACACACACACACACACACCACAACACACGCACAAACACCCACCCTGTCTCAGTCACTGAAGTTCTCTTGGCGTCAAAGCCAGGGCACGCTAGTGTATGAAACCGTAATATGTGTGTGAGAAGGTGTTGTGTGTGTGTCCGTGTGTGTGTGGATAGCTATACGTGACTCCCTGTCATCCTGTTGCAGAGTCATGTCGCCCAGTTAACCCAGTTCTTCCAGATGAAAAAATTGGAGGGACAGCTCAGAAATAAAGCCTGAGTTTACTCTGCAGTGGCTTCCTGTACCTCACCAGGAAAAAATCTGACACACTGCGGATGTCCTCAATGTGGACCCTTTAGCCCCGCCCCCTGACCCACAGGACACTCAAAACAACGGTGGTCTGGGTTTTAGAAAAGTCAGATTCAAAATGTTTTTAAACACATTGCTAATACTGTAAATTTGTTATGGAAAAGAAAATCCTCTATCACAGTATGAAGGAATTTTCCATACCAAAGAATATGGAGAATAAAAAATTATGGAAAATTAACTAAGAAACTGCTAGTGAATAAAATAACTGGACAGCAGGCTTGGCAATATGCCCAAAAAATAATATCAACAGCATTACATACAACATTCATTTAAAAAAAAAGAGAAAAATATCTCTGACAGCTGGAGTTTATTAACTTATACATCCGGCAAATATAATGAAGAAAGAAAAATTTGAAAAATTAGACTTATAAAACAGTAATTTACTGAAAAGCTTTAGAAATCAAAACCATATTATAAATTGTGTGACTCAAATTCCCTTGCACAATTTCCTTGTCTTGTGTGAACATGTCTCTCCTCACAGTCGCTCATTTTAAACATGACAATGCTGTGTGTGTTTTCTTCTTGTTTGGACATATATCAAGTGTCATTTCATGTCATGTGCCATCATTTAAAAAATATTATAATCAGTTTATTCAATCAAACAGTTGCTGCTGTCGAGAGTGGTGCGGTAAGACGAGTTAAACAATGAGCTGGAACACTCAGTATAAGCATCTGTAAACTGAGCAGGAGCTTGCAGATTCACGTTGATGAATTCTCTATAAGCTTCATTGAAGTGATTCTCTTTCACAGTGTAATTTTAACATCAGTGCTGTAGTTGATTACAAGCCACTTTATACCATTCTTGACTTTTTAAGGTCAAGGCACAAAAGAGTACAAAAAGAGATACAACACAATGAAACGACAACAACCGCTTTCCTTTCTTCCCGTCTTCACATACAACAGTTCAATTTTAGCACACAAATGCGCAGTGAGTTGTCCGTGAAGAGAAGTGCAACAATCATCATCTCAGTCTCTCCCTGGTTCTGTTTTTAGGTTAATGGAGTTCGGATTTCTGAAAGTTGCCAGGGAGCAGTTCCCAGACACACAAACACACACACACACAACACACACACAACAAACACACACACACACACCCTGTGAGCAGTGTGCTCTGGGACTGTTCAGCCTCTGAACAAGAAAGAAGAGATTCTGTGTTTTTTTATATCGTCCAGTAAATCGGTGTAGTTCGAGTTCCTGTCCTCACCCCTGAGGCAAGCCTGCCTTGAACCACAGCAGAGTGCCATCCAAAGCAAACACACACACACACAACACACACACACACACAACATGTACCACAACACACATACATACTTTTAGGCTGAATATACACTATGGAAAACTGGTATAGGTGAATGTAATACTGTGGTCTCAAACTCTTTACTACAACTAACCTATGCTTTCTTAAGGGACATTGACAGTCTTGGAGATGTATTAGAAATATTACGAAGGAATAATGTAGAACACGCCGTACTAGACAACTGCAAACCTCAATATAAAGTAATATCAAAACCTGTGAGATAAAATTGAAACTACAGAAAATCTATGAATGAAAATCCTCAAATCTACCTTGATTATTTGACCTAAGCAACGGACTCACGTCAAAGTTCGGTCAAACTAACTTACAGAGATTAACATTTGAGAGAACATTGCATCAATAATTTCTGTTGAGTTTTCATCTTCGTCATCGTCATCAAGGGTTTTTAGATTATATGACTTGATTGGTATATTTCAGAAGGGTCTTTGTGCAGGTCTATGTCTAGTATCGTCGTCCGTTGTTTCTGACAGTGTCATATCACCTACTGTTGGATACATATTCCTCTAATCTAACATCTCCAAGACTGTCATGTCCCTTAGAAAGCATAGTTAGTTTGTAGTAAAGAGTTGAGACACAGTATTACATTCACCTTACCAGTTTTCCCATAGTGTATATTCAGCCTAAAAAGTATGTATATGTTGTGTGTGTGTGTGTGTGTGTGTGTGTGTGTGTGTGTGTGTGTGTGTGGTGTGTTTGCTTTGGATGGCACTCTGCTGTGGTTCAAGGCAGCTGCCTCAGGGTGAGGACAGGAACTCGAACTACACCGGATTACTGGACGATAAAAAAAACACAGAATCTCTTCTTTCTGTTCAGAGGCTGAACAGTCCCAGAGCACACTCTCACAGGGTGTGTGTGTGTGTGTTTGTGTGTGTGTGTGTGTGTGTGTGTGTGTTTGTGTGTCTGGGAACTGCTCCTGGCAACCTTTGGCAGAAATCCGACTCCATTAACCTAAAAACAGAACAGGAGAGACTGAGATGATGTTATTGTTGATTTTTAGACATCACTGGATTTGTGTGCTACATTGAACTGTTGTATGTGAAGACGGAAGAAAGGAAATGGGTTGTTGTGTTTCATTGTGTTGTATCTCTTTTGTACTCTTTGTGCCTTGACTTAAAAAAGTCAAGAATGGTATAAAGTGGCTGTAATCACTAACAGCACTGTGTTAAATTACACTGTGAAAGAGATCACTTCATGAAGCTATAAGAGAATTATCACGTGAATCTGCAGCTCCGCTCAGCTTTACAGAGCTTTATACTGAGTGTCAGCTCATTGTTTAACCGTCTTTACGCTCACCACTCTCACAGCAGCAGCTGTTTGATGATAAACTGATTATAATATTTTTAAATGATGGCACATGACATGAAATGACATGATATATGTCCAAACAAGGAAGAAAACACACACACATTGTAATGTTAAAATGAGCGACTGTGAGGAGAGACATGTTCACACAAGACAAGGAAATTGTGCAAGGGAATTGAGGTCACACAATTTATAAATGGTTTTGATTTCTAAGCTTTTCGTAATTACTGTTTATAAGTCTAATTTTTCAAATTTTTCTTTCTTCATTATTATTTGGGATGTATAAGTTAATAACACTCAGTGTCAGAGATATTTTCTCTTTCTTTTTAAATGAATGTTGTAATGTAATGCTGTGATATTATTTTTGGCATATTGCCAAGCCCTGCTGTCCAAGTTATTTTATTCACTAGCAGTTTTCTTAGTTAATTTTCCATAATTTTTTATTCTCCATATCTTGGTATGAAATTCCTTTCATACTGTGATAGAGGATTTTCTTTTCCATAACAAATTTACAGTATACACATGTGTTAAAAACATTTTGAATCTGACTTTCTAAAACCCAGACCACCGGTTTTTGAGTGTCTGTGGGTCAGGGGGCGGGGCTAAAGGGTCCACATTGAGGACATCCCATGTGTCAGATTTTTTCCTGGTGAGGTCCACAGGAGCCACTGCAGAGTAAACTCAGCTTTATTTCTGACTGTCCTCCATTCATCTGGAAGAACTGGGTTAACTGGGCGACATGACTCTGCAGGACAGGAGGACAGGGAGTCACGTTATAGCATACCAACACACACACGGACACACACACACACCTTCTCACACACATATACGGTTTCATACACTAGCGTGCCCTGGCTTTGACCCAAGAGACTTCAGTGACTGAGACAGGTGTGTGTGTGTGTGTGTGTGTGTGTGTGTGTGTGTGTGTGTGTGTGTGCTGTGTGTGTGTGTGTGTGGTGTGTGTGTGTGTTTGTTGTGTGTGTGTGTTGGTGGTGTGTGTGTGTGTGTGTGTGTGTGTGTGTGTTGTGTGAGACACCCACATGGGCTGTTTTGTTCATGCGTGTACTTCCTGAAAATGCTGTATCATCAATGGAATGACACAGAGCGCTCATTGTGAAGGACAAATGGGGTGTGTGAGAGAGAGAGATTTAGTAAAGGGAGGAGATGTGCAATGTATATTCACTGCTGTGAAAAATAAGCTGCAGTTTCATTAACAGCTTTTCCTAATTTTAATGCTGAAATGATCCACAAATTAATCACTTATATTTATTGGAGAGAAACCTTTAGAATCAATAGAGTCGTTTATTAAGCAGTGATCAGTTTCCAGCTTCTGACATGTTTGGATTTGTTGCTTTCCTCCTGGTTTAAACTGTTGTAAAATGAATCTCTTTAGGTTTGTAAACTTTGGTTGGAAAAACAACCAATCTTAAACCCTGTCACCATTTTCCTCTATTTTTAAAGATAATAAAAAAGAATAAATCAACAGGTAAATTGATCATCATAATAATATTTTGATACAACCCTACTCAAATTGTTCTCATAAAGATAAACTACAAGATTCTTCCAAAATCAAACAACTACTGCATGTGGGACAGTGACTGATGAAGCCATCTGAATTTGAACATATGGTCAAATGATAGGAGCTACTGACCCAGTTAACCCCAGCAGCACATATGCAACAGCCCACACACACACACACACACACACCACACACACACACACACACACACACACACACACACACACACACACACACACACACACACACACACACACACACTCTCTGATAAGAGTGGATTTATGGCTGGGAACCACTTTCCTTAACGTATATACACACTCACACAACACACACACACAGCCACACACACACACACACACACACACACACACAACACACACACACACACATCTCTGATAAGAGTGGATTTATGGCTGGGAACCACTTTCCTTAACCGTATATACACTCACACACACACACACACACACACACACACACAACACACACACGTACCTGCATATTAAAAGTGTCCTTAAAAGAGTTAGGGAACAAACATTAATAATAATTATTATTATCATTATTGATTGATTGATTAATTAAAAATGAATAAGTAATTAAATGAGTGATAGACTTGCAACATAATTTTCAAATGAAAATGGCATAAAAACAGACTCAGAATACAAAAACAGGCCTATACAAACGACTGTACATATGTACAGCAAGTCACCTCCTGTTTCCACCAGGTTGAATGTGATTGGAAGTTTACATTCAGTACTATCACACTTGTTTACTGTTTGGGTGAGGCAGGTTCTTTGATAAGCTAAACTTGATGTTTAAATGGGACAGTATAGTACAAGCTGTTTCACAAGTGCCTGCAGTAAATCAGTTACAAATCTAACACAAAGGTCTCTAATAGACGTTTCATCAGCATCATAGATGGACAGCATTTATGAAATGTGGCCTGGAATTGAAATCAGTTTATGCTATGTTGAAAATATTTCCATGGGCAATGTCACTATTTTATTGAAGTCTTTCAGCTCTAGTAACTTAAAAAAAAGAGATCAGTACTCTGACGCTGATTGGATGAGCATACTTGTTTTTAAATTTTACCCTCAATCCCTCCCTTCAACTGTTGTCCTCCATGCTTACCAAAATGTTCCTCTTTGTCACAGTCGACACATGTCAGTGGCTCTTAACCTGGCAGTTGGACCCCCCAAATCATATTTCTTGAGGTCTTTCCAGACAGTAAGAAAAATCAGTCTTTCTTTGAATTATGACGGATTCTATGAGGGATCACGCTGATCTGTGGTACTGATGCGAGTTACCAAGGGACAGCTCAATCAGAATGTTTTTGATTCTGGTTGATTAAGTATTTCCAGGCCCTAACAGTCAGAAAGACTGGCTTGGTATTGAGAGATAAAAGTGAACTGTGATGAATTAGTGCAGTAAAACCGACCTTCAATACCTTAGTGAGGAAAAAAGCTCCTCAAATACTGTGACTGTGCTGCCCCTTAGAGGACAAAGACAAATATTGCAGACCCTGACACGTACATGTACCTTGAGGTGAGATTGTTTTGTCAAGTGACGTTTCCAAACTAGATGCAAAATAAGCAAACCTCAATATTCACATTAACCCTCGACCTTTTAGTTGATACCAATGGTTGCTACACCCTGCATGACTTTTCGCTGCTCCGCTGTGTGAACCATGCCTGCTTTGTGGAAATGATCCATGTGCGTTTGCTTGGATTAAACCCTGACAATATGTTGTCAAACCTTCGTCTTACTTTCACATTTAAAAGTCTGTAATTTCCCTCTTGTTGATGTTCAAGCGCTTGAGTTGTAAGGTTTCATAAAGAAATCTTAACAAAGAGACCACACAAATTATTCTGTAGGAAATTATAACAACTCTCAGAACATTTTAAATATTTCATCAAAAACTTAAAATACTCTCTGGTTCCAGCCTGTCAAATGTGACGATTTGCTGCTTTTCTCTGTTTTCATATTGTTTTATAGATAATGTTTACACTGTATATATGGGTTTTTGTTCTGTTGTTCGAGGAAAAACAAAACATTTTAAAGACATTGGGCTTTGATGGGCATTGTTAAAAATTTCTGACATTGCATATATCAAACAGTAATAGGTTCAGTTAGAAAATTTTCATTTTTGCATGTAACTTTTTTTTCCCCGTTATCGATAAATCTGCTGATTGTTGTCTCGAATAACTGATTATTTGGTCAGAAAATGGTGAAAAATGTCCATCACAAAGCCAAAGCTGACATGTTTAATTTACATTTTTTTCTTTCTTTTTTTTTTTGTGTCTTGACAGACAAAACCCCAAAGATATTCAGTCTACTATCAAAGAATTATCATGATGAAGTGAAAAAAGAAAATAATCATAAGTAGTGGATTGAACAAAATACATCAGGCTTTGCAGATGTGCATAGTGCAAACACACACATTCTGCAGAAAAGCCTGTACATTGTTTTACTCTCTGGTTTCTAAATAAGAGTCCTCACAATCCCTGCTCAGTATCAGTCTCTGCTGCCCCCTGTGGGCTGAGCATGTACTGCAGGAATCAGGAGCAGGTCACTCCAGCTCGTAGGAGCTGCTGTCCAGTTGGACCCTGAGGGACTTGAACGGTGGCCTGTCATCTGGTTGGGCACTCCAACATTTCAACATGATTTGATAGAAAAAATCGGGGCATTTGGCTGGAGCTGGCATCCGGTATCCTTTGCTAACCTGATGGAACACTTCTTGGTTGCTGTAGGCTGAGGGAAAGAGCAAAGGATGGCGTCAAGGAGGTAAAGAAAGAGGATGTAGTTGGGACAGAAGTGCAGAAGTGCTGAGGTGAGGTTTAACATTTGTTCCCACTAAAACACCTGTAGATACACCTGGGGCCTTTCTCAGCATAGTCTCCTGCAAAACTTTAGTTCTGATGGTGGCGAGCTTGAAAAATTCACACAGCAACTACAGTGCTGTGTTTGGTTTGATGCGGTATATTTCCAGCTAATGCAAACGTGGTATGAATCAAGATTGTGATCTTGAAAGGATTAACCATGTAGCCCTAAAAAGACGACTAACCTTACAGTAGATACAAGATGTCCAAGGTGCTTGAACAGAACATAAGACTAACAATAAATGTGATGAGATAAAGAAACTTGCACTATTTTTACAAAAGGTGTTAGGGTATAGGCTGTAGGGAACTGAAAGTAAGTGACTAGGGTTAGCATATATTTAAACACAGTACAGTAATACTTTTTGTGGTTTAGCAGAAATGTAACAGCAGCACACAGGACAGTAGTTGCTGCGTGAATTTTTCCAAGCTTGCCACCATCAGAAACTAAAGTTTGCAAAAATACTTCATTTTAATGGCCAGTGTGAACAGGAAGGATGACTACTGTAAACAAAACTCATGTCAATTTAAATATGGTTATGCAAGTATTGTTTTAAGACAGATTTAAAAATGTGAACCTATCTTTTGGTTGGTTCAAAGTTGGACTACGAGAGTCAGTCTGATAGGGGTATGAGTTACCCTATGGTTCAAGGAATGCTGAGAACAGCAGATAAGAAGCTCGGAAAGCGAGCTCTGTCCTGGGCTGCCCCCTAGACTCCATTGAGGAAGTAAGTGAGAGGAGGACGTTAGCTAAGCTGACATCCCATCATGAAACAACAACTCTCACCCCTGCATGACACTGTAGGGTCTCTGAGTAGCTTCTTCAGCAGCAGACTTTTACATCCTCGCTGTAAGAAGGAGAGGTTCCGCAGGTCCTTCATTCCAGCAGCTGTCAGACTCTACAACTCCTGCTCTTCCTGCCATGTGCAAACTTGCACTTTTTCATGTACATATCGTGTGTATTGTGTATATTGTATTTATTGGTGTATATTGGGTGTATATTGGTGTATATTTGGTGTATTTTTTGTATAATTTTCCATAGAGTTTATTCCATAGATGTTTGTTTTCTGCTTTGGTGAGTGAATTTCCCAGTTGTGGGATTAATAAAGTTAATTTCTAATTAATCTAAAGTAAAATATTTTATCCCGATGGCACTGAAACTGGTGACATTCTTTGCAAACTTTGACCTCTGCCAGACATTCAAGAAATGTTTTCCACAAGGACTTCATCTCATTTCATAATCACCATTAATCATTAAACTGAAAGTGCTTTTAAAAGATATTTTTGAACTAAAAAACAAAACAAACAAAAAAAAAAACATGTCATGTCATTCCACCAACCTGGGTAAGGAACACCTCCATAGGTGATTATCTCAAAGAGCAAGATCCCAAAAGACCAGACATCTGACTTGTTGGAGAACTTTCCATGGCTGATGGCTTCGGGAGCGCTCCACTTGTACGGAATCTTTTTATCTTCTGTGATGTAAAATGGCTCCTGGATGGAAAACCTTTTGTCTTTAAAAACTTCATTTTTTATTTCACATAAAAGAAGGACACAGAAACACTTCCCTCCTCCACACGTACCTTGATCACTCTGGCCAGTCCAAAGTCAGCCACCTTACAGATGTAGTCTCCTCCCACCAGGACGTTTCGAGCCGCAAGTCTCTGTGGATGCTGTTTTGCTCCTCCAGGTTATGACATCCCATCAGCCACCTGGGCACCCATGTCAATGAGTGACGCAATGTCTTGAAGCTGCCCCTCTGGACCTGAGACAGAGAAAACAAACACAGAGAAAACAACAGAGAATCAAGACACAACAAGAAACTTAAGGATTTATTGCAGGACTGCATGTTTTTCCTAATAAAATGGCAATTGGGTGCAGTTGAGTGCAGAGAAGTGAAAGAAACAACATCAAAACTGAGAGACTGACTGAAGTTTTAGATCACACCATGCTTGGCAAAATATAACTTACCATAACCGAATCTCCACCCTAACCCTAGGACATCAACTAGTTCTTACTAAAGACACCATTAGAATAACACTGAGGTTTACTTCTGAGGAAGTGGAGCAGGCTGCCTTTCTCCATCAGCTCGGTGATGATGTAGTATGGTGCTGAGGCCGTGCACACAGCAAACAGGGAGATCAGGTGATGCGATGCCGGAGATTCTTTAGGATCTGGACTTCCCTCTGAAACTCACGGTGGTTCAACTCTGAATCTAGAGAAAGAGTCAGAAAGAGAATTGAAAAGGAATGAAGAAATAAAGATAAAGAGGAACAGAGACAAAATAAGAACAGGGGAGGGGGAACCAGACAAACAAAACCACGGAAACCACTTTGAAATCTTGACCATTTGACAAATATGACATATCATCATTTAAAGGAACACGCACTGTGATGCTTACTAAATATACTGTGAGTCAGAACTTAAAAATGAAACTGTCAAAGATGTGATTTTCCGTGCTTTGCAAAACATTAGGTGAAGAGAAATGTTTCAAGCATGCACAATGATTTACAAGTGCAGTTTTGGTTACCATGTCTTGTCTTCGAATAAATCATGCTAACTGTAGTAATCCATACAGCGTATTTTGCAAGTAAGGCAGTGTGACTTTGTGCAGTGCCATGTACACTGAGACACACAACGGTAATCTCTTTGCATGCGGTTGTGAGATTATTGTGAGGGATTTGTCTTTGGGGAAAAGAGAGAAAGGCAGCATTACTTTGTCCAAATCTTCTATGAATGGAATCTTCCATTAATATTAAAACAAACTTCACTACAGTTTTATAACGGATCTATTGCCAGCAGCCATGTAGGAAATTGACTGTGGAACTGCTCAAACTGCACCACAACTGACCAAAAAAAATCTCACTTGCCACAGAAAATCCATCGGATCATCCAAATGCTCATTAATCATTCGATAATAAATCAGGTATTGTGACCCCCATTGAGCGGAACATTTAAATAACAATGGTTATGCTGGCATTAAAATTCAGTGTGATTCTAAAAGTATTCCGCAATCTTATTAGACTGATATTTATTGAAATGAATGTATAAAGTAATTCTAACAAGCCCACGACAGAATTGTGCATAGGACTCACATTTGTCTACAGAAACAAATGCTTTAAAAACATCACTGATGTTGTGGCATACTGATCTGGTGTGTTGTCTTTGATCAGTCCTGGTGTTACATGAATGAAAGAGAAAGA